>NW_016690210.1:9165-49953 GCF_001604755.1 Lepidothrix coronata | reverse complement strand
GGACATGAGGAAGAACTTCTTTGCTGGGCAGTGACCCAGCACTGAACAGAGACCAGAGAGGGTGTGGAGTCTCCTCTCTGGGGATGTTCCAGACTCACCTGGACACAATCCTGTGCCATGTGCTCTGGGATGACCCTGCTGGACAGGGAGGTGGGACCAGATGACCCCACTGTGCTCCCTTCCAACCTGACCCATCCTGTGAAAGCATCAGATGCCAGAAATTAATGTAGTTTTTCTTGTATTTCTGTGGTTTAAATTTGATCTCTTGCATCTGAGGACAATATCATTTATACCAACTCTTGGAGGGCTTTCATCCATTGCCTCTTGAAAATACCTGCAGTAACTCCCCCTCATGTTTAGTCCCCTTGTGCTCTGAAGCACATTGAAAAGCTCAGCTTTGTTCTGAGCCTGCAGTAGCATCATGAAGGTGATGAAAGAAGAAAGAAGCTCCAGCTGCCAATAATACCAACCTCTTGAAAATGTTTTGAAAAGTGGGTCCACTGAATGTATTGAAATGAAAGGCTAAAGGCTTTGCAGGAGTATGATCCCATTTTATGTGGCTTTTCCCTAAGTTTCAGTGCCCTCTTAATGAGAAACTGATTCTCACTTTCAAATCCATTGCAGTCACTTGGAAGACAGCACAGGGCTTATGGATCAAAATACATGTATAACTAAGGGAAAAGCTCTCAGAAGTTGGTCTGGCAGACTTTCAGGCTTCCTTCTGTAGAAGTCCAGTGGTCACCAATCAAACAAATGGCTGTAAAATACTTCAGCTGATTTCAGACTTAAAGAAAAAGCACCGTGACCTCATGAATAGAAAAAACCCCTTCATTTACCAAACCCAAGTTTTTATTCATTTTCTTTGACAATATTCCCCTCTCCCTGAGGGGAAGTCTGGAGATGTGCAATAAATGTGTGAATCCATATTCCAGCACTCCATCAATAGCAGACTGAACCTGACAGGTATAGCCAGGGGAGGAAAGAGAAGCTTTCATAAAGCTTAAGTAGCACAGCCTCAAATGCTCAGGAAATAAGACAACTTGGAAAAGCATTTAAAAATATACAGGGGAGGAAAAAGCAATATAGTTACCTTTTTACTGAAAGGAAAATCCAGCATTTTTGGGGTTTTTTTTGGGGTGGTCCTAATAAATGAACACTAAAATCTAGTTTAGAATGTTGATTGGAATTGAAATATTAACCAAACAAAGTCATAAAGGTTAACATCCTTAGCCAAACTGATTGTTGGGTGGATTTATTGATTCCTGGCCGTTGGTAACTTATGCTTTTGTCAAAGATGTTTATCCCTTCAGAATCCCTTTCTTCGATGTTACTGGGGAAGCTTTCTCTCCTGCCTCGGCTCTGAGGCTCCAGGGAGGAACAAATAATGTATTTCCATTTTGGGGGGAGGCTGTAGCTGTGGTTGAGGCTCAGAGGTGTTCTCTCTGGGGCTGCTGTGTCTCGTTGCACACGGTGAGAGATGAGGCAGAGCCAGCAGAGACAAGACAGATGCACTGAAGTCTGTCATGGAGAAGGAGATGGGGCACCATTGGAAACCACGTGCAGCTCTTGTACTCTCCTGAGGGGGTGGAAGAACTTGCTTTCCCCCTTCTGTGTCAGAGCTAAGGACACATGAAGGTTTTGTGTGTACATCGTGATCAGCTCCACACACAAGAAGGACCTTGAAAATACCACTGCTTTGGAAGATGAATGGCAGAAACCAGGGCAGCAGAGAAGGTTTTAACCAGATAAATATATATATGTACACTTCAGATAAATCTGTCTGTATGAATTTTCATTTGAGAATCGACACTGTCCATATTTTGGTACAAAGCATTTGGTTTGCAGTGCTGCTGTAGCTGTTTAACTTCCCTCATGCAGGAGGGTGCTCTGCCTCTGATGGCTGAATGCAGCTGGATTTACTCACTGAGTTTAATACTCCTGGATTTTTACATGTACAACCCCAGAGGACGAGTTCTTTAAACAAATATGAATAATTTTGCATAAGGAATGTAAGTTTTGCCATATTTGCCAAAGTACCTTAAGGTGCTAAAGTGCCTGTGAGATGTTTTCTAGGGGACACAGAATAATTTTCACAGAGTGACCATTCCTAAGCTGGGAAGTTCCCTGGCAGTGTAACCACACCAGTACAGCCCTGCCACTGTAAATATTTGGACTGCAGTGGTGTTGGTGACTTAAATCAGTTGGTTCCATGGAAAGTCAGGAGGCTATTCCTTGGACAGAGTGAGCTGAAGTGGGAAGTTCAGTCTTCTCCTGTGGCCAAAGCAGAAAATGAATCTCTTAAGGAAGGAGATTCTCCTTTGTTGCTGATGTATTTACAGGAACATTCTTTTTTTTTTTTTTTATGGCACTGGCCAAATTAACTTCTAGTTGGGCTTTGGCCTTTAGAATTTTCTCCCTGCAAAAACCTCACAGCATCCCTGTAATCCTAATGAGTCATGGACAGGGAGGCACAGCAGAGAGCTGAGGAGATGAGATGATGGGCTGTAGCTCAAACCCTTGCACTGCTGGAAGCTTCATTACACATATCCCATCGTTGACGTGGGATAATTATATCCAGGGGCACACAGTGATGCAGCTGTACCTAAATCAGAGAACATAAATCCTTTGTTAGGTTGGAAAAGACCTCCGAGATCATCGAGTCCAACCTTTAAATAGTATTAAACGTTCCTGTTCTGATTGGTCGTGTTTAAAGCAACGTTTCGTGAGAGTGAATGACCATCCAACATAAATAGGAGAAATCCAGGTGTAACTTCCAGTAATTCCAAGGGGAAAATGCACGTTCAAAGTGTGTTCTAACCACTTGTTTTGTTGTTTCTTTTTTTCCCCCCCCGACAGAGACAAGGAACCGGAGCTACAAATGGAAAAGACAAGACATCTGGTGAGAATGGTAAGGGGAGACTTTATTTCTTGATGGAGAATATTGAGTAAAATTGAGCCAAAATATTTGGTAGGTGTCTGGTAGCAAAAGGCTTTGGCCGTGTTTTAAAACCTGGGAGGGCTTCAGTGGGTTTGTTTTCTTTCTGTTTGTATGTTTGAATCCTTTACTAAAGCAGAGACCTGATTCCGAGCACGTACTGTGGTAAATCAAAGGACCCCACAGAAGTCAGAACAGATAAAAATGAGGCTAAAACAAGATTGGGTACGTGGGAAAAGGGCACCAAGGTGGGAAAAGGACACAGGGAGATGAGGTTAAGCGTTATGAGCAGCTTCTCTGTGAATGGAGAAGGTGAAGAGAAATAATCTGGTTACAAGGGACTTACTCATGAACATAATTTCTGTGGTCTGATTCATCCCCCCCTGATTTTAGGCCCATAACTAAGGTACCAAAGTTAGAAGCCACTTGTGTAGAGTGTTGCTACAGAGAGGCTGTGCATGGAGTGGCTCACATGGAAGGAGCAGATGGCAAACAGGCTCCAAACTTCAGCACTTGTCAGGAGTGAATCTGGACTTGTACCCACCGCTCTAAGGGGGTGACTCATTGGGTTTTTTCAGACTTTAACAAAGGAGCTGGAAGAAACCAATCTCAGCCCTTTAAGTGGCACAAACAATTCTAATTGGGAAATGTTGATTTTTTTCCCCCTCCACACCGTGAAAAATGCAAACCTGAATTTTCAGGGAAAACAGTAATTGGTTTTGTTTTGTTTTTTTTTTTTTTTTTTAAGCTGAAATCTCATTTTATTTCCTATAGGAGCAGAAGTGCTTTACATACAAATGACGAAATTATCAAAATCCAGTTATCATTTTTCGAAGGAAAGCAGTTTGATCAGTTTTTATTATATACCCAGCTGAAAATGAGGCAGCATCAGTTGGAAGATATTCACGAACAGGATGAGGACTGAACTATACAAATATTCTCTCTGCTTCTGTTTGCTCATCCAGTTCTAATTAGAAGGATGTGTTCTGGTGTCCCATCTACTGAAAAGCAGGAAGAATCCTCTGAAAAGCCCAGGGTTTTCCAAATGGGTTATTTGAGCAGTTATTTAGGATATGCATTTTGGCCTTTAAGTGTTGGTCTAAACAGAATTTTTTGGCCCTTTGAGACAACACATCCTAAAGCATTAAGAGCCTCCTTTATGGGTAGTTTTCCTATTGCAGGGAGGTGACTTTCCCATAAGGGCTGTTTGCATATTGTTACAGTAAATGAAATCCGTGGATGATGTTCCCAGTATGATAAAACACAATTTGGAGTGGAAGAAAAAAATAAAAATAAAAAAAAAATATATATTTTGGCTTGTTATAGTGTCTTGAATTAGTGGGAACAAATGTACCCTGACAGCAAAGCAATTTGCATTCCCAAGTTAACAGGAAAGGAAAGCAAGCAAAATTATGTCAGCCATTGGGGCAGCTTTGCAAGCTTGTTTTTCTCTTTACTGTTTGAGCACATTATGAACTGGGCTCATTTGCCTTGAGTTTCTTCCCAAATAGAAAATTTCTTCACATATAAAATGGTCCTGTTGTCAGGTTTAGCTTAGATTTACTGATCCTGCAGCCTCTTTAAAAGCAAATTCTTTTTTCCTCAACGGGGATTTTGAGTGAGCAGGGGCTGTGTCATTAATTCACAAATATATATGATTCTGGTTGTAGCATAATTTTTTGTATAATATAGAGGCAGAGGCACAGTTAATCTTGGGCAAATAGATACCAATTATTTTTTGTAATGAAATTATAACAGAAAAGCTGTCACCTACATAAAATACAGGAGCAGCAGGGGAGATGGAATAGATTCCTCTGATCTCCTCAACCCACATGCTTGCATAAAAATAAAGCAGAATCAGAACTTTGAACCTGAGATTGAATTCTAAATCAAAGAAGCAGAAATGTATAACTCTTTGTCCTTATTAGCTCTGTGTAGTTAGAACTCAAGCAGACATGATTTATTGCTCTGAAAATTGGGGTGTGCTATAAACCTTCATACACAATATAAATCCTTTTTTTTTTTACACGTTTTTTGGCCAGAAGTCTGTAATATGTCCACATCTTAGATGTTATTAGCATCTTCTTTGAGTATTTGTTTCCCTGTCAGAAGGAAACTGTCCCTCTTGTTTCCCTCTTGTTGACAAGGGGGGAGGGTGGAGAGGCAAAAAACCCTCTCATCTTACTGAAAAGAAAGAAAAAGGAAAAAAAGTCATGCTACGACAATGTTTGCAAAGGCAAATTAGTCTGGTTGCTGTTCTTGCTCTTGTTTACAGATCACGAAAACTGCTGAAAACTGGCCCAAACAACAAATAAAAATGCTTGGCTGTTCTCAGAGTTTGATTCACACAGTGAGACACTGCTGTGGGTCAAGCTTTGTTCGTGCATTGCAGCAGAAAATGAATTTTGGGTCTGCCTCTGGGCTAGGTTGAAACTGAAGAAAATAAAGCTAATGACCATGGCAATCAGCATTGTCCCTCTTTGAAGACGTGTCTGGCCCTGCTGTCACTGTGCAGCATCCAGGGAAATTCAGTCTCTGAAGGTTCCTTTTATAGCAGTGATAGTTTTGATGGACAGGAATGCATGTTCTTGTTTGACCTTCGTTAGGCAGCACCAAGATATCCTTGATTGTGTTTAGTTCCTCCCCCCACAAGCAGCAGTGGTTGCTCTCAGCAAACCTTCCTTCCAGCAGAAGGAGCTGCTCTGCTGCATCCACACAGGATGGGTCAGGATGGAAGGGACCACATTGGGGTCATCTGGTCCCACCTCCCTGCTCCAGCAGGGCCATCCCAGAGCACATGGCACAGGATTGTGCCCAGATGGTTCTGGAATATTCCCAGTGAGGGAGACTCCACACCCTCTCTGGACAATCTGTTCAGTGCTGGGTCACTGCCCAGCAAAGAAGTTCTTCCTCATGTCCAGGTGGAACTTCCTGGGCATCAGTTCCTGCCCGTTCCTCTTGTGCCATTGCTGGGCCCCCCCGAGCAGAGCCTGGTCCATCCTCTGCCCCCTCCCTGCAGACCCTCCAGACCTGGGGGAGGTCCCCTCTCAGTGTCTGCTCTGGAGGCTGAACAGCCCCAGCTCCCTCAGCCTTTCCTGCTCCCAGAGATGCTCCATCCCTTCAGCATCTCCACAGGAGAATCATCTTCCAGCAGCTCCCTGTCCCTGCTGTCCTGAGCAGCCAGAGCTGGACCCAGCCCTGCAGATGTGCCTCCCAGGGCTGGGCAGAGGGGCAGGATCCCCTCCCTGACCTGCTGGCAATGTTATTCCTGATGCATCCCAGAATCCTGCTGGCCCCCAGGACACACTGCTGCCTCAGGGACAGCCTTTTGTCCACCAAGTCCTTCTCCACAGAGCTGCTCCCCAGCAGGTAATCCCCAGCCTGTGCTGGTGCCTGGGGTGGTTCTTCCCCAGGTGCAGGACCCTGCATTTGCTGTTGTTTGAATTTCAGAGAGTTCTTCCCTGCCCATCTCTCCAGCCTGACAAGGTCCTCCTGAAGGGCTGCACAGTTCCCTGGGGTATTGGCCACCCCTCCACCTTCGTGTCACCAGTGAACTTGCTGAGGAGGCACCTGCCCCTTCATCCAGGCCATTGACGAACAAGTTAAACAATTCTGGGCCTGGTATTGAACCTTGGGGTCACCACTAGTGACAGGCTTCCAACCTGACCTTGTGCCACTGGTTATGACCCTCTGGGATCTGCTCTGCAACCAGTTCTCAGTCCACCTCACTGCCCACTCATCCAGCCCTTACTTCCCGAGTTAGCCTACAAGGATGTCATGAAAGTGAGTGTTGAAAGCCTTGCTGAAGCTGAGATAGACAATGTCCACTGCTCTCCCCTCATCCACCCAGGAGTTATTTCATCAAAGGAATCAAGTTGGCTGAGCATTTACTTTTAGTGAATCCGTGCTGACGAGTCCTGATCCCCATCTTGTCATCCATGTGAGATACATTCCTATAAAATACACCAGCATATCTTCTTGGGTTTTATGCAGCAACAAGCCTGGTAGTTCTTGAAAGTGTGTCAGTATTATAAATACTGCAAAATCACTCGTGTTGGAGTAACTTCTACTCACATTAAGGGTTTTGCTGTTAATCTTTAATGGCCTTACTGGATGCTGGTCAAGTCCTAGATGACATTTGTCAATCTTGATCTTTTAAACAAGTTGTAGTTTTTCTTTTTACGGGTTATGATCAAAGTCAGGTGGTGATTCATGTTGCCTTACAATGTGCTATCATGGTGCATCCGTGGCTGGTGAAGTGCATGGAAGAGTTTCTGGTGCATCAGTGGGCACTGTGTAATGCCGAGTAGCATTTCCATCCAAAACATCCTCTGCTTCTGTCAGGAAAGTGTATGTAATTTAATTTTGTTGTTAGAGTGGGAAGAACAAAGGTATTATTTGGAGTAAATCACAAAAACTAGTTTTCCTGGGTGAAAACTGGTCAAAGGACTATTTTTAAAGCAACACCACCCTAATAATGTAATTATTACACACAGCAATACTCTGTGTACAGAAGCACCTGCAATAAAAACAACTTGTACACAGGAGCCATATAACTGTAGCTGCCATAACCCCTTTGGGTCTTGAAGGACCTCAGTCTACCTGAAACCCAGGAGCTATTTATTTGTGAATACCACTGCAAACTTAACTTCTAAGCTCTACGATGTAAAGCTGTTCTCTGTGGTAGAAAATCCAAGGGGACAAGAGCAGTACTATCCCCATGCACCTCAGTGTGGGACAAGAAGCTGTAATTTCCTATTTTGCTCACCTGGTTTGATTAGCTGGGACAATCATGTTTGCAGATGCATCCTAAATGAAAACAGAATGTTCCTCCCTTACTATTCTTACTACCTCGGCAATGTCACCGAGTTCCTTTGTAGGTTAACACTTGTCACTTCTTGTTCTGTTTCACATTGCCCTGTGGTTTTTTTGTTTTGTTTTGTTTTGTTGGGTTTTTTTTTTTGCAATGTAATTTGCAAGCTGCTATCATACAATCTACTCTTTAATAGCCCAGCACAACTGCCAGGGAAAAAATTGCATCAGAACCAATTATTTCCATCTTCGGATTTAGAATCACTCTTTCCCCTATTAATAGATCTCGCTCTTTCTCCTGCAAGTACACAGGGCATGTGGTTATTAATTGGCATCTGTTAATAATTTTCTTGGAATATCAGATTTATCATTCAGTAACGTGGGTATTTATAATAACAAAATGTGGGTTTTTCATGGGATGAATTCTGTAACTTCCTGGCTCTGAGTGAAACGAAAATTGTAGATGTCATGGTGGATCAGGCCAATCATGGCATGATTTCAGTTATACTGGAAAGGTGAATCCCTTCTTTTCAGTTTCTCCTCATTCCCAAGCACTTGTCAGTGTATGAGCTCTGCTTTTAGACCAGCTAGAAAACTACAAATGAATAAATACTCTGCGTTTTATCCTCTCCATGGGATGCCTCTACATAAGGATAAAGATACAGTGAAGTTAATAAAGTAAATTCTTATATGCTGCAGCTAAAATGGAGTCATCTAAACTCACTTCAACCCAAATGCTTCTAGAAAACACGGTAAAGAATTGTGAAACAGTGGGGGAATAAAGAGATCTCTCTAGTAATCTTTCTTGGTAGAGGGAAATGCATCTTTCAGTATTATCAGCATTCCATTCACCTGTTTCCTCTACTCAAGAAATTCAGGAAATTCTGCTCTTTGTTCAAAGTGCACTCAGGAATAAAAAACCCTTTCCAGGTCCGACAGAGTAAATAATCATCTTCCTAGTTATTTATGTAGAGTGTTTTGCTTAATAGAGCTTCAATTCCTGGCTAGAGGCCAGGATCATTATTGTAGGATGGCCTAATATAAATATCTGTTTAGGAACTCAAAATTAATTTTCCACTAATATTCTCCAATGGCTGCATAAAAAATGTGCTGTTTTTGGGAACAGCCCTACAAATAAACTTACTTGTGGAAAAAAGAGGGAGGGAACACATGAGGGAAATTTGTATAAATATTCAGAGGACCTCATGGAACATGGTTTGCTGTGTCTTCCAGGGTCTAGAGGTCACATTCCTTAGTCACAGGAGGGGACAGTGCCTGAGCTGCAACGTTGCAGTGCCCATGCATTTTGTCTTTCCCACAAAACACTGCTTGGGTGGCAAAAGATGAACTGTGTTTTGCAAGCAGCTGCTGAATCAATGTAAAAAAAAACCCCAACATTTTCAGACTACTCCTCTCTAATATTTCGTCCCCACAGCACTAATCAGAAGTTACAGTGAGGAGTATTGTATGAAGATAATTAATTAATACTGAGTTTTCCTGGGTGTTAGGTTGAGTGTTGGGAGGAAAATCACCTTGCATCGCCTCTTTTCACTGGGACGTTCTAAAATTCCCTCATCCCTTAAAAGTGGTGCTTCATGGAATACGATCTCTGCCAGCAATGCAGCCTCTCTTCTCCTTCTCTCAGTCTCTATCCAGAGCCAAACTCTATCCTATCTCACAGAAATCTAGCTGGCACCAGTGGGAATTTGGGAAGTGAGATGAGAATGGTTTGTTGTACCTCACCCCCCGTCTCTTAAAATAGAAAGTCTGCATCTCAGCAGCGTTCCTAGACGTGTGTGCAACCACCAAAGAACACACCACCTTCACAAAGCCTCAGTGCAAAAGTGTTTGAACCCTCAGCAGAGTTACATAAGTTGTACTGGGTCATGTACAGATCACTCAGGCTCGGGGAAAGGTGTGAAAACCCTGTGAGAACTCAACACCGTGATGTGTAGCTGAGAGTGGAGATGAGAGTCAGGAGAAAAATTCACCAAGTGATCAGTTCTAGACAGATCCCATCTCAAGGCATGGCAAAAACACTGCAGGAAAACTGATCTGCTTTTATTTTAGGCACTTGCCTGGGCACAGCTACACAGAAAGTTTACCCAGAACCAAACCAAATATGTCTCAGGTCCTCTCCTAGTGTGTGTCTCTCCCCTTTCCCAGGCTGGTGTGTTTATCCAGGAGCTGCCCATCCATCCCTCCAGGCAGCCAGCACGTCTCAGCTGAAGGCAGACCGAGTCTTTAATAACAAGGCTCTTGGATTCTTCACAGATCTTCCCTAGGGAGGATGCTGAGAGGAAGAGAGGGGAATTATCCATGAACTTCATTTCCTCTCCGAGGTGAATTTCCATTTCTGGAGGCCAGGGATAAGCAGGAGATAACATAGACACCTTCTTCACTGGGACTTCACCTGTCTGCTTCACCTGTCACCTTCACACCCTTCACCTGTCTGTTCACACCCCTGTGGTGGGGTTTAATCAATAACTGATCTAAACTAAAGTAATATTTCTAAGAGAGCAGATATTGTTCTTATTCTTTCTGTTATCTCACAAGTTGGCTTTGATACTGTGCATTACAGCTGCACTTCGTCTGCTGATGAGAAGCTTTCGTGCTTAAATGTTTAGGCAGAAGAATATTTAAAAAAAATAAAAGCATTGTATTAAAAGCTTCATCAATTAATAGCAGCGCTCATGTAGTCTGGCCTGTGCCCTGTCTTTGGAATTCCCCAGAAGTTTTCATTTTGTGTATCATTTATAGCTACTCTCCTGACTCCCAAATAAGTCCATCTTCCCACACAAAGACTACAGCACTGTGCACACGAAGGGTGTCTGTCTGTCTGTTGGTATATAATGTTAATTATGCAGCTTTTTTCTTGCATGTTTTGTTTTGTTTTTTTCTTCCTGGGACTGCACTGGAGAGGAAAAGAATGGTTTCCTATCTCAAGAAAGTACCAGGAGAGAAAATTAAATGCAGAAGTCCCACAGGGAAAAAAAAAAACAAACCATAGCAGAACAGCACAACCATAGCAGAACAATTTCAGCTTTTTAAACTTGCTTTTTAAGGACTTAAAAATAGGAAATTCCTTCAAAATATATTTATCCCCCTTTTTTTTCCCTATAGAGGAAAAGGTCCTATCTAGCTGGCACTTTTGAGATGGAAAATCCTCACACTTAACACTCCTGCTACACTATCTAGGTACTTATATGGTCCTCACCACCATAGTAACTGAGTGTCTTCCAAGTATTTAAAAATAGAGATAACAATAACAATTCTTGCCCCTGGTTCATCTCTTTCTTTCCAGCTTGCTACAGGAATAACTTGATTAATTTATGGGATCTTTGTTTTGGACACAGTGCCTGCAATACATCTTGGGAACCTCGTGTGCCTGTTTACAGGGGATGGGCTCAAACTGGGTGCACCCAGAAATTCGGCTGCATTTCTAGAATGTGAGACATGAACACGTGTATAAAATTATATTATATCCTTATATGTGGTCACTCACTGTCTGCTCCTTTGCAGGAGGCAGAAATTGGTAGAACTGCAGCATTCCTGCAGTGTTGAGATTAGAAGCAGCCCAAGGAAATCATCATGAATGATTCTAATTTGTGACTTAGTTTCAGTGGTTAATAGAGAATCCCAGCTCTGTTGGTTTAGGGGGTGCTTATAACCCCCACAAACACATCTGGAACCTTTCCATACTGTCAGGAAAACCTGGTTCAGGAAGGAGATGGAGGAGCAGTGGAATTGCCTGAAAAAAAGGGTGTCAGTGTTCTCCTTTATCCTTGTTTTTTTCCACATTTGCACTGACTGAAGGTGGGGGTCACCCTTCTCCCAGGCAACCAGCAACAAGGGGACAAGGGGAAACGGCCTCAAGATGTGCCAGGGGAGGGTCAGGTTGGACATCAGGAGGAATTTCCTGCTGGAAAGGGTGGTCAGGCCTTGGAAGGGACTTGCCCAGGGAGGTTTGGAGTGCCCAGCCCTGGAGGTGTCCAAGGAAGGCCTGGCCGTGGCACTCAGTGCTCTGGGCTGGGGGACAAGGTGGGGATGGGGCACAGGGTGGGCTCGATGATCTCAGAGGTCTTTTCCAAAACTCAGTGGCCTGTTACACTCCTCATTTGGCCTTTCTGACTCTTGGTTTCCACTCTTAGCTGGCAGCCACTCCCTACTTCCCTGTTGGGTAAGATTTTGTCTCAGTTTTGTCCTTTCAAACAGCAGCAGAGTGACTTGGATCCAGCTCCCTGCAGTTCCTGCTGCACTGCACTCCTGGCACTTAGGAGCTGCCTAATTCAGTGGGCATTTGAGCACCTGAAAGGTGGTAAAAGCCCTGCTCCTTTCTGACAAACCAGCTGTAAAAGTTAGCCTAGGTCATCAGAAAAAAACCCCAACAATTCAGCTATTAGAAATCAAGAAAAAATTAGATTAAGAAAAAGCAAATAAAGCTTTGGTGATGCTGGTGGGTTTTTGCCTTTTGTGTGACTCATAAACACGCTGGAGTTCCCGTCAAGTGTTAATGAGGAAAGACAGCACTGAAATTATGCCTTTGACAAGTGCCATATTTCTTTTGGAAATCAGTCTGTAATTATCAGTGTGCTGCCTGACTGTGCACCAGGGGAGAGGGAGCCCTATTTCCATGGCTGGCACGGAGCTGACACGCGCTGGCTGCCTTCCACAAATGTGCAGGGATTGGAAAACCTGCTGCCATCAATGCTCCTGGGAGGAGCAATTCAGCTCTGCTTTGGTGCTGGTAGCAACCCAAAGGAAGGACACAGGGTCAAGCCAGTCC
Source organism: Lepidothrix coronata (assembly GCF_001604755.1). NCBI lineage: Eukaryota > Metazoa > Chordata > Aves > Passeriformes > Pipridae > Lepidothrix > Lepidothrix coronata. Next base: position 37,420 of record NW_016690210.1, on the reverse strand, counting down.
TTAGATAACCCTGGAAAAAAAAAAACCCTATAAAGTTACCTCTGAAGTTAATCTGCCCCCATGTCATCAAGGATGGTTTGGGGCCGTTGAGTCAATGGCATATATATAAGCTGGAGTATTTATGTTGGAATTTCATGGAGCTGAGCTGATTTCAACAAGTTGGAGATCAATTTATACGTGTTCCCAGACATTCACAACAAATGATTAAAAGGCTACAAGAGGTGGATATGGCTGAGCAGCATGTTTTTTGTTAATTTAGTGGAAGTGAAAAATGAAAGAGGAACACAATCAATGCACAACAGTGGTTACCAGGATTTACTGTTGTGGAAACATCACTTTTCTTTTGACTGCACACACGGTCTGCTTTACTTCACACCACAGGCTTTTGCTTTGTTCTGTTGGTTTAGTTTTCCAGAAAGCTTGGATCTGTAAATGGAACGAAAATACTTCTCTACTTAAGAGTTCCTCGTCTGTTGGTGATTTGCTAAATGATTAATCATTTTTTTCTGAAGGTTTTTAAGACTTTAATTTGCAGCACACAGCTGTCTTCATGCACTTAACTCTGTGCTCCAAAATTAGCTTGTAATTTGGTGTTATCAAGCTCCCTTGTGTGAGCAGGCACCAGAATTTAGAGCAGCAGGAGTGTTACAGACATGATGGAAATGTGGTTCCTTTGCTGAACAAGTGACCAGAACAAAAGGCAGTTAAGGCTGGAGGAAGGAATTAGATGGTGCAGCAGGAACCAGTGCAGCACTTCACCTTCAGTCCTGGTGCTTAGAGTGGATTCCAGGATCTTAAAATGCTTTGGTAGTTCGTGCAAGGGAAGAGAAGGGTGTCTCGAAGTCAGCCCACATGTGTCTTGGGTTCCTACGCTGAGAGAGAGCTCCTAATAATATTAATAATAATAATAATATTAAACTCTGTCCCTCTCTACAGGTTAGGGCTGAAATTCTTCTTGTCTGGCTCTATGGGCGAGCACTTGTGTGAGAGACATAAAGATCTGTTTGTTGTCAACAGAAAAATGTGGTCTTTTGTGACATGATGTTTGTCAGAATGAGCTTCTCTGGAGAGCCTGGTGTTTGTAGATCTTAATCTGATTTAGGCTTCTAATTTGCTCAGCTCTGTCAAGGCTGAGGAATTTGTGGGTAATACTAAAATTAATAATAAATAATAAAAATAAAATATAATAAAAAGAATAGTACAAATAAAAATACTTCTATCTAGAGCACTATCTCTGGAGTTAAGTGGATGCTCAACAAGGTTTTTCAGAATGTCAGTTTTGGACCTGGTCATTTAATTTCTCCTTAAATCTATCTTATACAACTCTATCCTTATTTAGATTTGGCTGATCCTCCTACCTCGTGCCAGCTCTCACAGCCATTTTCTCTGAAAAAGTATGGATTTGAAACCATCCAAATATTTTCTGGCTTGAGGTCTTTGTTAGCTGGGATGCTGGATCTGATGGAAACATTTGCTTTAGCCAAGCACATTTGGTGTTGGTTCAGTTTTCCCCCAGCCCACAGTGAGTTACAAATAGGAAGGACTGAGAAAAAATATTTTCCAAGGAAGAATTCTGAAGAAAAGAAGAATGAGGGATAGCACTAGATATGGAAAAGGCATTTCAGGAGTCACAGTGGAAAACAGGGCAGGGTGCTCTGGGAGCTCCTGGGAGATGATGTGGGAAGTCCAGAGACTGGAACTCAGCTCTCAGCACTTCTCCAGGGTCTCCCAGTAACAATATTTAATCACAGTTGATGAATGAGTGCTCTGACTGTATTTTGAGTATCTCATCTTTCATTCTAATTTATACCTAAAAACCCCTGAGACTGCTGGTTGACTCTAGGTGGAGAAAGCATTAATTATTTCTTAGGTTTTAGTGAAACACTGGCACTCCACAGTGACCAATTTATTACTCCTCTAAAAGCTGCCAATAAAAAAAAAAATGGACATGTACAAATATATTCATTAGCACAAACTAATTAAAATCCAGGCTAATTGCCAGAATCACGATACATTGCTGCGGGATTTTGGAATTCATTATGTGTCTGTGCTAATCCAACAGTGGCTCTGCAGTTTCTAATCTAAGTTACAGATCTGCTGATAGACACCTAAAAGTTGGCTTATGGTCCCTGTGGACACTGCAGAGAGTTTCTGACCCGGGTTTCTGTCAGGCAGCAGGAATTAGCTATGGAGAAAATTCTGGGCTGGGTTCTCTGTTGTGTGTTACAGCTGAACAGAGGGGTAGGAGTGGAGAGATTAATTAAGCGTGAAGATAAATTTACCCCCCTGGCCTCAGACTGATTTCAGACTTGAATATAGGTTATCAGGTGTGGTACCTTTGAGGAAAACACATGTAATTCCAGACTTCCAGTTATAGTTGGGCCCCATCCTGGGGAATGGTGGAGCACATATCATAGAATCATAGAATCATGGAATCACAGAATCAAACGAGTTGGAAAAGACCTCTGAGACCATCAAGTCCAACCCTTGATCCAACCCCACTGTGGTTCCCAGCCCATGGCACTGATGCCACATCCAGTCTCACCTTAAACACCTCCAGGGACGGAGAATCCACCCCCTCCCTGGGCAGCCCATTCCAATGGCTGATTACTCTCTCTGTAAAGAATTTCTTCCTAATATCCAACGTATATATTCCCATCCTGGCTTACACATGTTCATACAGCACAGATGAGGATCAAATAACCTCCTTTGCACCTCAGATAACCAGGGGGCAGAACCCACCTAGGGCAGGACATCTAGACAGGGCTGAGGCAGCTGGACCCAAGGCTGTTTGGTGTCCTGAAGCAGCCACCTCTTGGTCTGGCAGCAGCAAACTAATTCCCAGCAGACAGTGTGTGTTGTGATCTCACCTAATGGTGTCCAGAAAGCATACAGCTGGATTGTTTCACCAGCAGAAATTTCTTGGTGACCTTTCCAGTGAATCCTCATAACTAAACTCCATGTCTCTCCTGTGAACTCTGCCTCTGGGAGGCAATGATGTGTGCTTGCCTAGGAGAAGCTGGGGAAAAAAAAAATCATTCCTGGCTTTTCTTTTTTTTTTTTTTTTTTTTAAGCCAAGAAAGTAAGAAGACAAATGGAAATGTGTGGGTTTGGACCTTTTTGTCACAGGGTGATGGATGCTGTCAGCAGAGGGCACAGAGGGCTTTGCCAGTCAGTCATGAGTCACTTTGTCTCTCCTCAGACAAACTCCAGCCTTTGCCTTATAAATTCCTTTCTCTGTCAAATTAAAGAGAAAGAAATGGCTTTGCCAGACTCCAGTGGAAAGAAGACGTGGAGAGTAATGATCCATAAACAATCCTGTGGCCTGTGCCCAGTGGGACCAGGTGCAGGACTTGGAGCTGTTCTGCCCAGGTTTTGGAGGTTTTGGTGGGCTTTGCAGTGGCTGTTGCACCTCTTTGGAACCGTCCCCCGTGCCAGAGAAAAGTGGCACAACTGTTGTTCAAGTATTTATGGGGTTTTTTTAAACGAGGGACCACAGAAATACAAATCAAAAGGCTAAGTCATGAGATGGGAGTCCTCTGGAGGTCTCTCAGCTAAAAAAAACCCATTCCATTATGGAAGAACATCAAAAAGAAAATGTAATTTTTTGGCAATTTCCCCCCATTCCTCCCATGCCACAGGCAAACTTTGTGAACAACACAGTCTAGAGGCTGTTCTCAGACACAGCAGAATTAGTGTAGGTTTTTGGTCTCTCTTCATCATCTTAAGAAGATTACTGCAGCCAGCATTAGCATTTTGCTATTACATGGTGGACTGGCTGAGGTCCAGAGTGAGTTGGAATTAGAATACTTATTTTTTTCCTTCTATTAATTCTTTATCTTTTTGCAGTAGAGGATGATGCATGCAAAAAAAGCCAGTGAAGAAAGCTGCATCAAGGGATACTGGTGCTTCTTTGTAGTTTCTCTCCATATACCTGTTTGTGTGAGCTTGTAATTCCAACTCTAAATTTCAGGTTTTAATGAACCTAAATGTGAGCACATCCACAACTGCCATTATTTTTGGAGTGGGTACTATGCAAGATCACTAAGAAGTTATTGTTTTCCTCTCCAAAAATATAAATAGATTCAAATTTACTTGAAACTTTGGATGGAAAGGTTTTATAACTCCCATAAATCTGGCCCTTGTTTCAGGCTTCCCACAACTCTTTGGACATTACAGTAATTTTCTGTGGCTGTAAGTAGTTTTCTGCAGGATTATGTAGTATATGAAACACATTTGGGGGCAAATTTCTTGACTGAACTTGCAGAATAGGAACCAACATCTCATTAACCCTGAGCTGAGATAGAGAGCAGCTGTTTTTATTCTGCTGTGTTGTGAGGTCTCTGGCCAAGCAGCAAAAAAGGCTGAGTAAAGCCTTGACTTTGGTTTATCAGAACTTAAAATTTCAGTTGACTTTATAATTGTTTTATAAAATTATAATATTTATATTGTTTTATAAATTTATAATAATTGTTGAGATAGGGAGTGATCCAGCCCAGAGCTGCCAGAAACCTTTGCTAGTGTCAGGGATACCTTTTGTTGTTGGAAGTGCTGCTGTCTGGATGTGACAAAACACTTGATAAGCTCGACCAAGCGTGCCAGGAAAAACCAAAACTCAATGTAGACTTTCAATTCAGGCAGTTCAAAAATACCCCGGGGTGTTCTGCTCCCCCAAGTGACTTGTTTCAGGAGAAAGCCTGTTTTTTGGGTTTTTTTTGGTTAAAAAACCCCCAAACGTTCTGTTTTTTGCTGGTCAGAAGAGGTTGCACAGATTGAGGTAAGCAGCAGAAAACACATCACCGCAGCTATTCTGGCAGTGATTCCTTACTTTCTTCCCTGTCTTCATGAAAAGAGGTTTTCCTTTCATCTTTTCCTCAAGGAAATTCTCCTCTGTGTTGCTTTCTCACTGTCTCCCACGTGCTTTCTCACTGTCTCCCACCTCACTCCTCTTTCTTTCTCCCTCCCCAGAGAATCCTGTGTTGCTTCAGCCCAGCCAGGTCAAGTGCTCCTTTTCCCTATATCTGCCTACTTTTCCCTCTTCTTATTTTCCCAGGCAAAGTTTGATCTGGGACTTTAATAAAGAGTATACTTTATTTATATATTTATATTTATTCACCCAAAGAAGGTTCCTGACTAAGGCTCTAATTTGGAGTCATTGTTGACCCTCACCCAAAGTCTCTCATTTCTCTCCAGTCTCACAAAACATTTACTGTTTCCCACATTAGATTTAAGCAAGAGACAGCTGAGTAAGCAGCAAAGAAACACCTGGAAGAAGAGAAACACATTTAAGAGAGAGAAAAAGCAGTTTTTATTGTAATGGCGTTGGGAAAAAAAGGATTTTGGTTGTTCTCTCTCTGTCCTATTAGCTTGGAAGGAAGGAGTAAACACTGGGGTTACTGAGCGAAAGAGAAGAAAAGAATATTTAATTCATTCTGTTTGCATTCAGATCTAAAATTTGAACAATAAAGACAATTAGGTGGGTTTTTTAATGCAACAGGGGCCAGTTGTGGGGTGTGCTGTACCCTCTGCACTCTGCCTGTGCCCACACTTGTGGTGAGGGATTTAAGTCCCAGCTTAAGCCCTTCCTTGCACCAACCCAGCTCGTGTTTCCTGGTGCAGAGAAAACACATGAAACTGTTTTGTCCTTCTTCTGGACACGCCTTGTGAGCTCGTGGGGCTCGTAATCCTCAGAAACAGGGGAAGGCAAAATGAATCTGTGGAGATTAGAGAACGGGCTGGAGGAACGACCTGAGGTGGCTCAGCCGTGTGTGTCGGCTCTGTTGACAACCTGACACGTCTGGAAATCCAGGCAGAACTTCAGAAGTGCCCGTCAGGGTTTAAATTCACACAAAGGAAAACGTTTTCTGGAGAATTCTTAAAGGGAGTAGCGGAGTGAAGTGCTGGAGAAGTCCTCAAACACGGAATGTATAAGGGGAGAGCTCTGATTGGTTTTTTGTCTTCCAAGTAATCATTTTAAATGACTCAACTATTTTCAATTTTATTTTTTCCCCATGGTTTAAATGTTCAAGAAATCGTTGGCAGCTCTCAAAACACCAGCAGAGTAACGTTCACCCTCTGGTTTTGATCCTGTTTAAAGATTTTCCAGCTATCCATAACTTTTATTTCATTTAGTTTACACTCTTCTACTTGTATTACATACATTTATTTTGTTTATTGCAATCTGGATTGGTGGCAAGGCCAATTAACAGCTGCTGAACTCTGCTGGTTAAAAGCTCCCTTTTCAGTTGTATACAACCTTGCCAAAATCCAATTGCTCAGGCTGAAATTTGTCATTTTGATTGCTTGCCTCAAGCAGAACTATTTTGGAAGGGTTCAGCAAAGTCATTCCAGTAGTTTCCAAAAATGAGGCTCCCACAAAATGTTAACACATCTAGCAATTAAAAACAATTTCTGGTGGCCTTTTTTTCTTCTGACTGCTTTGAGCCTTTGTCATTTTGAGCAGAAATGTTATATTTGCCATCTGGGATGTGACTTTTCTGTGTTGCAAAACTGGCCAAGTTATAAATGTTTAGAAAGACGAAGTCTTACGTTTGTGTGAGTTCAGGGAAGCAGTTTATTTTGTTTTTTCCATGAAAACTTAACATCACTGAGCCAAATAGTAAACACTAAGGAAATTAAACCAACACTGTCTCTGCAAGGCTTAAAGAAATCGTGGTTTTCCTGAATTGCTGCTTCATGCTTCTGTAAGCGATGCTTTGGTCAGGAACTGAAGCTGAGGGAATTGTGGTGCCCCTTCTGTGTTCCCAAGAGACCACAATTGTTTAGGAGGAAATGCACCTCCTTGCTTGGAACCAGACGGTCACAGAAGCTGGAGCAGGGAGGTCAAAGGATGGAATGACAAAGGAGTTCAGAAGGTCTCATCAGGAAACTGGAACCACGGAGTATTGGGCAGGGTTTGATACTTTTGGGTGGAAACTGGGACTGGGAGGGAGGAATATGAGCTGGGATGTGAGAACCGGAGGAGACCAGGAGTCAGCTAGTGTGGGAACGGGCTGGGCTGGAATTCTGAGGTTAGGGAATGGCCTGGTGCAGTTCTGGGGACTAGGACTAGCCAAATAAAGAAACAGCACTGCTGAGGGCTGCTGGGAACCGTGGTGACGATCCGGGCTGGGGAAGGGATGGGGCTGGACCCGAGCTGACGCAGGGGAGGTGGAACAGAAACACCCACCACATCTGGAGGCATCAGTGGGCAAAGAAGCCCCTGAGCCTGCTGCCCAAACCTTCCGCTGCCTCGTTGCTCCTGTGCTGTAGGAACCCCCCCAACAAAACGTTCAACTGGTTCCCTTTCCTGCTGAGTCAAGGAGAGGACAACAGCTCCCACCACTGTCAGCTGCTTCATTAAAAAGAGAGGTGGTGGGTCCAACAGATCCAAGCAGTCGTGCTGAGGAGCCATGGGGGTGCCCATATGTTGTAACAGAGCGTATTTCTTTGCTTTAAATCCAGGAGACAACATGCTCCTAACGCCATGAAAGTTGGAATGTCAAGAATTAAAGTCCTCTGTGCAATGAATTCAGTTAATTCTGCACAGCAGTGTCACTTTAGTTTGTCGTTTATTAACTTCTTCGTGTTCAACTTTGCAACCTTAATATTCTTTTAAGATAGCTTTATGTGTGCAATGAACATGCAACTGGAGCAGGAGGGAAGCTTTTATCCCCTGGCCTCAGTTAGATTTTCATGTCAATTAGACTAGCTGGCACTGGGTTTAATAACTTTCTAATTGCCATTGCAGCACTTAGCTAGATCAATGCCCACCCTTCCTGATAAAATTGATTTTAAATAGCAGTTGTTAAAAGGCACCAGGTGAAAAGCAAGATAAGATTAATAGGAACCCCTCTTTTCTTCCAGACAACTCTCATTAATAAAGCTTGTTTCTTGTTTTGTTTTAACATGGGTTTGCATTAAAAAAAAAATAAAAAAATTTATATATTTATAGAATTAAACCATTCCAACACTTTCTGAGTTTCCTTTCTGAGATGTTGTGGATGGGAGGGAGAAAAGGGAGAACAGTCCCTTCTGGAGAAGGAATATAATGCCCCAAAAAGGATTTGTTACAGCTCTGAGGACTGGAAAGCAGCTTGGGTGGTGGGCCAGTGTGGTCCCACAGCCACCACTTTGCTGACAGCTCAGAAATGTGCTGCACTTCGAGCACGTTCAACCTTCCTTTGTGTCCTCACTGTACTGTGTGGGTTTGTTAAGTGCACCATCTGTCAGGATAATGAGACCATTTTCACTTCCCTGCTCCATAACCTCCTGATGTAGATGAAGAGCTTGGAATATGGACCTGCTTTCTCCTTTCACAGGGACTTTATTGGAAAAACATGCTTGCTTTTACCCACATTAAAAAAAATAAGAAGGTGTGTGGGTGTGATTAATCAATACACAGGCTATAAAAAGGTGGGTACTCCTTCTCCTTGCTACACACCTGAGAATAAACCCACTGCAAGCCAGGCTTAATGAACTACACTTTAGTCAGATGCCTGTCAGATGCTTGTCAGAACATGTAACTGCTCTCTTAGGGGAGAACAGCCCCTCCACCCTTCATCTGAAATAGCAGCAAGTTCAAAAGGGTGTCGCTGAGTCAGTGCCTGGGACCTAGAAAGTTTGGAATTTTGGGTTTTTTATGAGATGGGGAAAAGGCAAAAAAAAAAAAAACAACCCACAACGTAGAAGCAGGATTTGAAGTACTGTGTAGTGCCTTTGGTGCCTGACCTTGCTCATTAATCTCTGCTCCTTTGAAAAGGCTTGGAAAATTACATTACCCTACACCATCAGTCCTCACTCAATAAATACAGACACTAAAGTCAGGGACGAGAAATCCCACAGAGCTCTGGTATTGACTTGTTAGAATTCCAGGCTTCCAATACAGTAACTGCCTATAAGTAATGAACAAGCTGCTGAGAAGGACACCTTGCCCTTCTGGGTTCATTCCCCCCTCTTTTATGGGATCTATTCATGGCCACTTTTTACTCCCTTATGCTAAACTGTGAATTGTCCTGTGTGCCAGTAAGGTCTTTTCTATTACTCTGTGAGATGAAATGAGAGGAAGAGCAGAGCTGTGCTCGTGTTCTGTCTCAGAGCCAACAGTCACCTTCACCTCAGCACCAGTTCCTTCAGTAGGGGAGGGGAAAGAAAAAAAGGTGGCAGGGATGTGGGATGGAATTGTATCTCTTCCATTACAGAATGATGGAGCAGTGACTTGGGTGCTTCGGCATTTTAAGAACATGTGAGTTTACTTGTCCTGTGAAATCAGAGCTCTCTGTTGAGGGCACATCAGCTCAGATTCCAGTGCAGAAGCCTCCTGTCCTCCTTACCCAGAGGTGCTGCACCAGGACCCAGGGAGGAAGGATAGGAGGCACACGGAGAGCTGTGCTTGGAGGTGCTCACTGTGGCTTTCTGTGCAGCCTCATGTCAGTGTGAGCCTTCCTTGGCTTGGGTAGCAAAGAGGAGCATGACCAGGAGTACCTTTCAAAGGATTCTTGTCTTCTACAGACGTACATCCAGCACATCTGCCTCACCCATCCTCTTTCTTTTTCCTTCATTCTCAGTCCTGCAGACCTGTACTGGCTGCCTTTGACACCTCCTGGGTGCAACAAGGTTCCCTTGAGCACCTCCAGCCCTTCAGGATGGCAGCAGCCATCCCCTGGCTCACTGTGAGCTAAATAGCAGAGCTGAGGTTTGGTGTTTGCAGCAGCTTGTGAATTCAATTACAGTTCTCACAGAAACTGTCATTTGGCTGCTTGTTCGTGTGAAGCATTTGATACAGCTTGTCTTGGTGTTAACTCTAATCCCTTATTAGAGATAGAGAAGGAGTCTTATTGATGTACATTTAAAGGCATTCAGGCACACACACATACACAAAAATTCACTATCTTTGGAATGAGTTGAAAGGAGGGCAAGAGGTGCTGATATGGGGGGTTTTTTGCCTGTTCAACTGTACATCTATAAAAAGAGAAATCTATGCAGAATGTTCCATCAGCTCCCGAGGGAACATGAGAGGGTCCAGATCAGCTGCACAACTGGCAGCTTCCCTGGCCATCTCAGCAGAGGGAACAAATGTTCATTTTGACCCTCTACTGCAGGTGAGCCGTTCTCTCCTTCTCCATCCCGTGGGATGGGAGCACGTGGATGGAGTGGGGTGAGAAGGTATGCCTGCCTTTGTTTTATTTTCTTCCTCCCTGAACAAAAGTAAGACTTCTTAGCTGCTACAGTTTCAGTGTAGTACCTTTCACAGGGGCTAAATAATTTATTAGATGAGAAGGAATTTCACATGAAACAGCAGATAAGTGTGTTTATCCCAAATTCTGCAGTGTGTAGCTCAGGCACCACTCAGGCTCATGAAATGTCATTTATTTGGTTAAGGATCATTATCTACATCTGAACTAGTCCTCCTGAGAACTAGCCAGTATAGGAGGGGGATTGAAGGGTGAGATCTGTGCTGTCCTAAAAAGTCTGCCTAAAATAGGTCAGATGAATTGCACCCTCTCAGTGTCTGCTTTTCTCCATTGGATTCTTTCTCAAGTTTGCTGCTGCTGAGCTCCAGTATTTCCAAACCTGCAAGTTTGTTTGTTTGTTTTTTTTTTTTTTTTGCTGTTGGACTTCATGGTCCTAAGGATCTTTTCTAACCTAAATGATTCTAAATTAGATTAAGCAATTTTTTCTTAGGAATTGGCCAGAGATTTTTATCTGGAATCTGATTTTTGACATATCCAGCCTAATGAGCTTCTGCACAACATGTAATGTGGTTTTCCAAGTGGCTCTTGCACAAGCCTGGAATATACTGACAACACCCTCCAGCATATAATTTCTTCTCATCCTCTTTCAGAGCTGTATTGCCACAGGATCTTAATTTATCTCCCCTGAACTGCTGTTTCAGTGCTATCCTGCTTTTCTCCTGAGGAACCCCTCCCCTCTTCCTAAGAAAGTTAAGCAAACCAGCCTGCAGGGGAAATAAACATAGAATGTGGCTTTTTTTTGCGCTCAGTGGAGACAGGGTAAACTCAAATTAATGATTCTGTTTGGGTAACAGCCCAAGCGAAAGGAAACAGTGGAAATTTCCTAGATCCCTCCTGCCACAGGATTCCTTTGCTCTACGGTGGAAAGCTACAGCTGGGTGACTGCTTTCAAGAGCCAGGAGATGTTAAAATTCTGTCCCTTTGGTGGGGAAACGTCACTCTGCAGAACATTCAGTAAGACTTCTGGGCAGACCCCCTGGATCCAGCGCTCCCTCTGGTTGAACTCGTGGATGCTGGAGCAGAAGTTACAAAGCCCGTTGAGGCAGGAGCATGTGAGACCTTCTGGCAGGCCAGGTTTCATGGTAAATCCATGCCTATCAGAGTATCCTGGGTTTTGCTTAGACTGTGACTGGACTATCTTGGATCTGCTGCAGAAGTCTCGGGTTTCTATCCATCACATCTCTTGTGTTTGGTTTGGTTTTACGGAGGGGTGACAAAATTTCCTTTGCCAAGTGCACTCCTAAAAGAATCTCTCGGAGCACGATTGTTCAGCTCAGCCTGTGCTGTGCCCTGTGACAATTCTGCTCTGTCCCTAATGGATTCCAAATACTTCCTTGGGCATTTTTTAATCCTAAAAGCCCCACTTCTATCTTTGATAATTGCTCAACTGCCTCCCCAAGCATCCCAGAGCTGGCAGGTAGTGCAGGATGTTAAAAACATGTGGTAAATACCTGTATTAAAAAGGTGGATTTTTCATGGCGGGATTCTGCCAAATTAATTAGCCCATTACCAGCTGGGAGCAGTGCCCCCCTTTTTGCAAATAGAAGTTGTGCTTTTTGGCCATTATTTAAGTTGTTTGTCTCTTGCATTTAATCTGTGCCGTAAAGTGAATGCTTCTTGCTGATAATCTTATTTACAAGGCACAGAAGATACTGAAATAGAATCATAAAATCATAGAATGGTTTGGGTTGGAAGAGGCTTTAAAGATGATCCAGTTCCAACTCCCTGCCATGGGCAGGGACATCTTCCACTAGCCCAGGTTCCTCCAAGCCCTGTCCAACCTGGCCTTGGACACTTCCAGGGATGGGGAATCTACAGCTTCTCTGGGCAACCTGTTACTGTTTCTCACCACCCTCACAGGGAAGAATTTCTCTGTAACAACTCCTTTGCTTAAGAATGTGGTATCAAATGGCAAAGCTCAGTTTCTGTATCTTATGCTGTCCACCTCCAAATGTATAATTAAAAAAAATTGTGATTAAAACCTGGTGACGGATTTCACAAGAGGAGGGTATTTTTCTCACTGTGACTTTCCAAGTGCTCATGTAACAGTTTTTATTAAAGTTACCGTGGAAACTTCAAATAGCCTCTCATGAGTTGCTAACTGAGATCTGTTGGTGTACAATCACTCCTGGAACTGCCCTTATCTTCCACTTTGAAGGTGAGCAGAGCAAAATCTTCCTCATCATTGTCTTTATTTTGTGTGTGGAGAGAAACATCTTCTGACTCCATACCGTGCTGCTCTTCATAGAATCACAGAATGACCTGGGTTGGAAGGGACCTTAAAGCTCATCTCATTCCAACCCCCTGCCATGGGCAGGAACACATTCCACTAGACCAGGTTGCACAGAGCTCCATCCAGCCTGGCTTTGAACACTTCCAGGGATGGGGCAGCCACAGCTTCTCTGGCCAACCTGTGCCAGGGCCTCACCACCCTCACAGGGAAGAATTTTTTCCTAATATCTGATCTAAACCTACTTTCTTTCGGTTTGAAACCATTCCCCCCTTGTGCTGTCACTACATGCTCTTGCTAAACGTCCTTCTGATTGACTCCTCTCCTTTTTGTGACTGACAGGTTTTCCTCTGTAACCTGTGCCTTCTTCCCCAGCTCGTGTCACTTTGGGCTTTGAGCCCCCTTTTCTGCCACTTCTGTGTGGCATATTTTGATTGCTGTCATTTCTCTGAGCTGATTCCCTGACTGCTCTTACAAACTGCAGGGGGGTGGTGGGGTGAGGGAGCATTCCTGGAAAGCAAAGCTGTTATGCAGGTCAAGATGCTGGAAGACGAACACCTCTCTTTTGCATTTCCCTGTTGGTCATCCCACAATTAATAGTGAGTGCCAACTCATTTTACACCAGTTCTCTTGCAGTGTAGAGCCACAAAGTGTTTTGAAGTGCTGGAGGCAACATCTCTCTTAGAATAAAAAAAACAACAACGGACTTAGAGCCTTTTCTCTGGCTTCAATGCAAAGTGGTGCAGCATCCAAAGGGCTAAACTCTCTTTCCCTCAAGACCCCAAGGTGTTCTCATCCACCCTACCTGCCAGGTGGGGTCCCGGCCATGCTGTGTGAGCACAGTAGCCTGGCAGAGGGTGTCTGGAACAGTCCCAGCCATACCAGTGAGTATCCCATGCTTAGGGAAGCTGTGGATGGTGCCTGAGCCGTGCCGTGGCCTCGCATGATGTGCTGCCGCAGGGGTAGCCTTGAGGAAGTCCTCCTGTTTTTATTTTAAACGTTCCTGCTGAAGACACTTTTGCAAAGGTCATGGCACTGAGGGGTGGTGGAGGGGAAAGAATTTATTGTTGTGCATTTGTAACCGCACTAGGGCTCCCAGCTACAGCTCCAAGTGCCTGAATGCTTCCATAATAGGGAAATAAGTGATCATATATTAATCAAGCAGCTGACGAGCGAGTCGAGAGGGTGGTTGCTTCATGCACTGCTGAAATGCAGCTCCCTCCACAGCGAAGCTCTTTAAAGGCACAGTGTTTACTGGGAAGTGAGGAAACTGGAAACTGTGGAGGAAATTAAAACCACATCACTGTAATTCCCAGTTAAAACTCGGCCGGCATGTTGGGGATCACGTGTGGGTGCAGGATGGGTGCAGCTCCAACAGCTTTGGGCTGGATTTGTGAGGAGGATCTTGGCATTCTGTGCTGGAGGAGAGGAGTCAGGGCTAAGGGTGTTATCCCTGCTGGTGGGGCATCGTTCTGCAGGGACAGAGGGACCTGACTTGGTCCCCAGCTCCGCTTCCTTTTAGATCTCAGAGGCTTCTGTGGAATTTACCAGTCAGTCCAACACTAAGAGATGAGATTGTACAGCTGAGATGGCCATTTCATTATTTATATTTATTATTTATTCCTAGTTAAACTTCCATGAAGTTTGATCTCCGTGTGAGGATGTGAATTATGGCCTCTCTAGTTTCATTCCCAGGACACTTCATAGATCTCCATGAACAAATACATACCTATCCAAGCATCAGTTATGCATTTGAAAGCCATTTTAAAAGGCTGTCAGTGACACATTAATTATTTTGAAGATGAGGAATGATTACTTAATAGTATTAGCCTTCAAAGAAAAACAATATTTGTCTCTGCATTAATTGTTGAGCAAAATCAATTCATCTGTAGTTGGCTACAAATTAGTTGAAAATGCAATTTTTGTAACCTGAATTTTATTGCTATTCCTTTCTGTTCCATTGTGTTACCCCCATGTACTTAATTCCGTGCTACTTCGTTTATCTTATGTCAGAAATAATGTTGCTGCTCTTGAACAGCGACTGCAGAACATTATTACAACTAGGAAAAAAAAAAAGGATTAATCAGACACTTCAAAAGCCTCATGCTGAAGTAACATTTTTAAAATCATAAAAGAACGACCAGTATTTTTTACAGCAAAACTAATTTTTGAAATTCGAGATAACAACACTGTATTCTGAAAGTAAAGGTCAGTTCGAAAAATAAAGAATTCTAGTTGCCTAATAAGGTCATCTGCTTTATCCCAAATTGTAATTTACAGTTGAATCAAAAGACATTAATTATTTCTGCCTTGCTTTGAGTGACGTTATGGGGCCAGTTGGTGTAGTTCAGATAAAAATAGCTGTTACATTTAATCTGATAATTAATGATAACCTTTATTTCCTTTCACACAAAGCTTTTGAAGTCACAGGAGACTGCTGAGCTCCAGGGGTTGTTCTTCAGCTTCAGAGATGGTTCCCATTTGGACATTACACTTCCCCAGCAGTCAGCACCTTCCAATAACCTAACATGAAAAACAAAACCCCATCTATAAACCCTGAACTCCCCACCATCAAGTGCCAACCTCCTGAGACTCCAACAGAACTGGCAGCTTTTGACTTTGGAAGGGGGCTCTTGAATGTCTGAGTTCGTTGTGAGGTGAAGAAACACGAAAACCTGTAGTGATGTAGTCACAGAATATTCTGAGTTGGAAGGAACCCACAAGGATCATCCCGGTCACAAAAGGAGTATCTCACCCCGCTTCACTTTTCGTGAGCAGGAAGGAAAATTATTGTTATTCCTAAGCTAATTAGGGAAAAATTCTGTCCTTAATAATGAAGTGGATGAACATTTGTGGCCAAAAAGGCTGATGGCATCCTGGCCTGTATCAAAAATTGTGTGGGCAGCAGGACCAGGGCAGTGATTGTCCCTCTGGGCGCTGGTGAGGCTCCTTGAGTGCTGTGTCCAGTTCTGGGCCCTCATGGAAGAGAGACACGGAGGGGCTGGAGCATGTGCAGGGAAGGGAACGGAGCTGGGGAAGGGGCTGGAGCAGCAGGAGGGGCTGAGGGAGCTGGGGGAGCTCAGCCTGGAGAAAAGGAGGCTCAGGGGGGACCTTCTCGTTCTCAGAGACTGGAGAGCCTTATTGAGAGGTTGGCTGTCTCCTTTCTTCAGCCATAAGGTCTGTTATGGTGTTATTTTATGTCATCTTGCAGATGGAAAGGGTTGGATTGGTCCTGGGCTGCATTAAAAGCAGTGTGGGCAGCAGGGCAAGGGAGAGGATTCTGCCCCTCTGCCCCGTCAGGTGAGACCCCCCTGCAGAGCTGCCTCCAGCCCTGGGGAACAGCCCAGCAAGGACATGGAGCTGCTGGAGAGAGTCCAGAGCAGGCACCAAGATGATCAGAGGGCTGGAGCAGCTCTGCTGGGAGGAAAGGCTGGGAGAGCTGGAATTGTTCAGCCTGGAGAAGAGAAGCTTTGGGAGGACCTGATTGTGGCCTTCCAGGACCTGAAGGAGCCAACAAAAAAGATGGAAAGAGACTATTTGCAAGGGCCTGGAGTGACAGGAGAAGGGGGAATGGCTTCAAACTGACAGAGAGTAAGGTTAGATTAGATAATATGAATAAATTCTTGGCTGTGAGTGTAGTGAGGCCCTGGCACGGGTTGTCCAGAGAAGCTCTGTCTGCCCCATCCCTGGAAGTGTCCCAGGCCAGGTTGGAGGGGGCTTGGAGCAACCTGGGCTAGTGGAAGGTGTCCCTGCCCATGGCAGGGGGATGGGACTGGGTGATCTTTAAGGTCCTTTCCAACACAGGCCATTCTGTGACTCTATAACTCCCCTAAAAGATGAGCCCCTCTTTTTCCTTCCTCAGTTAAATACACAGGGGGAAGAGCGGCCACATGAACTCTTGGCTTTTAAAACTGTTACTTTTAAGGAGTTAAGTGTGGCCTCCACACATCCAAGCACCCATATGTTTTCTCTAGCTGGCTGGTTGCTTTGTGGAGTCTAGTCAGACAAAATGACTCTTCCCATCACATAAAGATAAAGATAATGCTCCACACGAATGTCGACATCCGTGAGATTTCTGCCCATTTTGGTCCTCTTTAATTAGGGACTGTTCTGCCTCATTGGACGGGCTGGTGTAATAGCTTGGGATCAGAGCAGCATAAAGATTGTCACAGCTTGAGAAATCTTTGGAGCAGTGGGAGGTAATGATCCTGCCTGAGGCAAAATACCGCTTCTGGCATGTTATGGGGCGCTGTGATTCTGTCCCACACTTCATTTAATCTTTTTTTCCAAGCGCTGCAGTTTAGCCCCTGAAAAATGCAGTAGTTTTATGAGTATATTCCATCTTCACTATGATCCTGTAATTCCTGTTGGACGTGAGCAGGGGTGGAAGGTGGCACTTAACACATGAAATGCCAGTTAGAGGCTCCAGCCCGTGCAATTTTTCGTGCTGAATGGTTTTCCAGAACGTGACAAAAAAATCTCTCTTTTATCTTCTTAGGATAAAATTCTTCATCCTGAGAATCTCTTCATCTGGAGGATGGAGAAATTCTTAGGATAAAGTTGGAATCCCCTTTTCTGCCCAGTCCACCTCACCAGCTTCTGCCCTTCCATGAACTGGTCTGTTCAGGCTGAGTTTAGCAGTCACAAAAAAGACTTTTTGCTTTAGACTTTTGCCACATATGGAATAAGCAATGTTTTCTTCTCCCTGTGTTGTCACAACTCATTTTACTTTCTAGTTGAAAAGTAAATGAAAGAAATAGCTGAAGGCACATTTGTGAATAATTATACTTGCACCACATTTCTTCAGAGTTTGATGGGTAGATTTGTGTGCAAGATTTTATTGTTTTCCTTCAGCTTCATTATCCATCCAGTGCTTGCAATGGATTATGAGGTGCTGTTGTAGATTACAGGGACAGAATTCTAATGTTTCATCTGGAAATGGAACACATAGATCTTTTTTCAGTTGCAACGATGTGAAATGATGGTAGACTTGGAAAACAGCTAATTAGTTTTTTTTTTTTCAGGCTCTCCTGCTGGGATGACTGTGGCATGTGGTGAAGTAGAACCTTCACCCTGCAGGTTGTCTCAGATTTTAGTCCTGCAGCACCAGGCTGGGGGGTTCCTTGTCATGGTGGGACTCATCAAGCAGTTGACGTTGTGCTCCGGGGGGTTTGTTCCACCACTGAACAGTTTTGCCTAAATGGACACATGGACAGGGTCAGTCCATGTTAAACACATGATTTTGGAAAACTCGTTGGATTACCAGACTTTTGTTATGGCCAAGCCATGACTGTTCTGTTCACCATCCCTGTTGGCAGTGACCAGAACCCAGCAGGGACACAGAATGACTCCCCTGGTTTGTCATGGCGTGTTCAGAAGAGTGGGAGTCTAAGAGAAGGAATTTGGACTAAGTATAAAGAAATCTTTCAGGGAAAACCTTGGAATAGCTGAGTGTGGTGGGAAAGGTTAGAGGGGTTTGTTTATTATGGTGCTAATGAAACCAGATCCCCTCAGAAAGTGGGAAGTGCAGATCAGTGCTTATCAACCCTGTTTTATTTCTAAATCCCACAAACCACAAGCAGATTGTGAGTTTGAGTCTACTGACAACACTCTTAGTCCTCACAGTATCCTCATGTAGGTCTGTGGTAGTCCAGGGATCCTCATAAATCCATGTGGAAGGAGTCTACACATAGTCCAGGAAGTGTAGATATCAACAGAAGTGTGTGTGGATGGGGAGGGAATCCAGATTTACCTTTATTGCCACGCAAAGGTAGCTTAGAAAAAGGTTGTTTGTTGTCAGATAGAATTTTTGGCCCCACCAGTAGGAATGAAAAAAGCACGTCCGGGGGTCAAGGGTGTGCCAGGGTTTACCTGTGCTCTGGGCTGCTGAGATTGAGAATTCCCTGTGTCTTTAGATCACTTCCAAGCTTGTGAAGGGAGAGCTGAGAGAGGGAGACAGTGACTAACCATAACCAGCCAGTAAGACACAGTGTAATTAGCAGGCTGTGATATATTTTAAATCACTGGGCTGCTTTTAGTAAAGCAACTCAAGGTAAAAACTGAGATCTTTTTCCTTTAGACAAAGCCCAAGTTGGCACATCCCTGAATTTTTCTCTCCAGACTGACAATCCATCTGTTAAAGTATCTGTGTTGTGACAGCCATCAATAGGAAATGTTTTGGGGAGAACTCCAAGAAAATCCACTCCCAAAATTTAGGAAATACTCCATCCAGCTGTTTTCAGTTTTAACGCAGGACTTAAAACTCTTTAAGGAAATTTATCTGTGTAATTACATACACACATTCATATATTTTCTCTATATACTCAAATGTGGATGTACTGTTTATACATGTATATATTATACATTTATACATGTGTAAGAAAAAGGGAAAGGTGGGCATGGGGAGAAAGAAAATACAGGTGTGTCATCATACATTATATACAGGTTATATACATGTCATTTTATAATGTAAATTAGGCATATATGTGTAATCATTGTTTATATATTTCTATACCATCTGCTAATGATGAATTTTTCATTACTCATATAAATGTCTTGGCCCTTTTGAACACTTCTAATTTCTTAATCACAAGTCTAAGTCACGGCTGAAAACTTCTCATCCTACCATTTCTCCGTAGGGATGGGAAAAAGAGAAATCCAGAAGGAGATCATAGGGAATTTTGGCTTTGATTTCAACAGAAGTGGGTCAAAAAAAAATAAAAAAGGAAGTCAGGTCTTAAGACGTCATAAATTATTATTGTTATCTCCAGGTACTGTGAATTATTGTAGTACAACTGATTTTAAGGCAGTGATGGTGATTCACAGCAAGCAAGAGATTTAACTGGCCTGAAAATTTTAGAGAAAAAAAAATATCCTGAATGCTGGATTTCCTTAAGTCTGTAAGATCTTAACATGAGATTGCTGAGTCACTATTGCAAGTTAACATAGTGCTGAGAGTTGGCTGTAATAGGGAATGAGTTGTACAAGCCAGATTTCATCAAGAGCTACGAAACCAATTGTGTCTGCTCATCCACCCGTCTGGTTTTCCCTATTGACATTTCCAAAGGACAGGAATTTATATAATGAAAGGCTAAAATCGATGCACAAACCCAGCTTTTATTTTCTACTGTTAAATTGCTTTTAACCCATAAATACCAAACCAAAATCAGTTCAGATTTCTCCTTGGCTGTATCACATCCGACCTTCACATCCCTTTCCCCATGAAAAAAACCCCAATAATTGTATTTCTGTGCTTAAGGTGTTTGTGTTGCTTGAATAGTTGCACAAATCATGCAGATTCTTGGATTAAATGGCTGTAGAAGTGTGATGTAATGTTTGTGGCATTGATTTTTCTTCCATAAAAATCTTTGTTTTGGTAACTTAGCTTTTTATTTTACTGTATAATTAAAGTTTTTGTGAGCTCTCAAGCTGTTCTCCTCATCCAGACTTTCCCTTTCTTCTTACATTTTCATCTTTCTTCTCAAATGTTCTAAGTAAAACAAAATATTAAGCCAGTATTTCTCTGATGGTAACATAGCTGCATTTGTTTGGTTGTTGCAGTTAAAATAAAATCAGTCTGGAATATTGCAGAACATTCCCTTTAAAAATTTGCTCAGCTTAGAGTGGTCATAGAAAATAGACACAAAAATTGAGTTCTGAGGAAGTACAAGAAGTAAAGTCACAAAATACTGCAAGACCTCATGCTAGAATCATGGAATGGTGTCCTTGGTTTTTAGTGTGAAGGAGAGAGACAATGGGAATAAGTTTTTTTTTCATTTTAATAGCACATTGAAAGTGTTTCCTTTCGTTTGCATTACCAATACCTGGGGATGAGCATCCTGGGGGTGCTAATGTCAAGAATAAAAAGCAAAGTGGTTCAAAATGGGTGATTTCCCCCAGTTGCTCCAAGAAGAGCTGTCTGCAGACTCCTGGAATGACGTTCGCTGCAGGATTGGGATACAACAGTTACATAAGTGAGTTTAACAAACAAGTTTATGGAGAAGAGAAACTCGGTGGTGTGACGAGGTTAGTGGAGCGAACATGTGTTCTCACTTCCTGAGTCCAGGCAGTTTAGGGTTATCTTCCCAATGAGGGCAGGAATTTTCCCAGGGCTGCACTTTTAACATGTAGGTGGGTGAGGCAAAAAATTCAGCAAAGTCAGCTGGGTTGTCCACGTGGAGGCCGAATGCAGCTGAAGGAAAAGCTGAGGACTGGGAATAAAGGAAGGCAAAGAGCCAAGGTTTGAGGATGAAAGGCAACAACAGAGCCTGGAGAGAAGTGAGGGAAGCAGCACAGTGGTGGAGAGATTGGACATAAATGATTCAAAGGGGAAGAGCGGTAAGTGTTGAAAGGGATGAGGCAGGAAACAAGTGAAAAGGTTGGAAATTAGCCTTAGGAAATATTATCTCTTCCTCTGATGTGGGAGGTGCGGTAGAAACACGGCCTTAATCCCTACATTAAAATATTTTAAGCTGCCTTTTTTTTAGAGTAAACATGGAATCAAAGGATCATTTAGGTTGGAAAAGACCTTTAAGTTCTACCTTCTCTCTTCCCCTCACTTTTAGCTCCCCAGGCAGAAGTGGGACTTGCTGGTGTGACTATTGGGAATGGTCCTGTGCAGGGCTAAGGGTTGGACTTGATGATCCTTGTGGGTCCCTTCCAACTCAGCAGATCCTGTGATTCTGTGCTCAGAGGTGATGCTGGGTGAGTGCTGAGCACCATTTGGATGCCACTCCTCAACGCCCAACCACCCACAGGCTGTCACGTTGGCAGGGGTGGGGGATTTGATCAGCTGTGTCTGACAAAACTGGTTCCATTTTTCAGCCTGAATGTGCTCCTCATCGTCGTGGCTGTGTCTGTGAAGGACAAAAGGGCATCATCACTCTTTGAAAAAACTGTTGACGTTTTCTTCTGTTTTCCCTGAGCAGATGGGCAAAAGAAGGTCCAAGAGGAATTTGACATAGACATGGATGCTCCAGAGACAGAGCGGGCGGCCGTGGCGATACAGTCCCAGTTCAGAAAATTCCAGAAGAAAAAAGCGGGGTCCCAGTCCTAGTAGCTACCTCACAGCGTGAAAACAAAGCAACCCCGAAATGATTTATCAAGAAAACCAGAAATAACACAAAGATGCATGTACAGAAAATGATCGATATTTAAAACCCCCGTCGGCAGATAACGACCCATGAGCTTGTGTGTGACTTCATCCCAGGTGTTTCACGCCCATTTTCCCCTCTGTAACTCACCATTTTACTCGATGTTGTAATAAAAAAAGTTAGGGTGAAGTAATTAAAGCGTCTGCCTTCATCTGTCTTTTCATATTAATCCAGCAAGTGCAGCGTTACAAATGAGCCCGGCCCAGATGCCTCTTTCCCTCCTCACGTAAAGCTCGGAGACGTGAGAGCGCCGTATGTTGCAGGGTTTGTGCTGAGGGATGAGAGCGCTGCTTACCTCATTTGGAGAACTCCAGCTGCCAGCCAAATGTGACAATAAAATTACTTTCTCCTAATGAGCTGGAAGCAAAAAGTTGCAGGCAGAAGCTGGCGCGAGGGGAGGGGGCGTAGGAAGCAGTGAGCACTTTATTGTTGTCTTGCAGTTATGTCAATAAAAGGGGTTTTAAGTGGGGAGATTGTCCCTGTCCTTCCTCTTTGCATGATGACATTCAGAGTTACCCAGCTTGGACCACGTTGACTGTTACGGAAAAAAATTAATAAACCGAACACAAAACACCTTTGGAAGTTTGGGGTTTGATTTTTTTTTTTAATAAAAATAGAAACTGACTCTCTAAACTCTGGTTTTGATGCAGCTTTTCAGTCTTGAGATAATCAGTAACTGTTTCTATGCCATCTCTCTCTTTTCATATTATTTTCAGTCCTTGAGGAGTAAATCATAACAAACTACCTGTCTCCATTTGCACTATTCTGTATCAACTATGAACCCCTTAATTTATCACTGTGTTAGCCCAGCTTGTGATTAACAAGAAGCAGCCACAACATGTCTTAAATTGGGAAATGCTTCTGTTTCCTCCCTGTTGTAAAACAGCAACAGACCAGTTTCAGATCAAGTAAGGATCTTGTTTGCCTTCAGACCTGATTAGGAATTGGCTGCCCATATGGAAGGTTTGGAAAAGATTTAATCAAGTACCTTGTACTCAGAAAAAGGAGCTGCTTAGATTAAAGTGGGACATGCACTACACAGAGATGGTTAAAAAAAAGATTAAAAATCTCATCCTCCATCAGCAGATTTAGGGGTTCCAGGAGGCATCTTCGTCCCTAGGGAAATGAGAAGCATTTTTTTGAAGGGCTGGTGTTTGCAGCGGTTCCAAGGAGGCAGAGTGAGCTTCACCTCCAGGCTGGCAGAGGCAGGAGTGCTGGGTGGTGACAGCCTGCCAGCCTCTCAGGGAACAGCCTGGAGCTGGGACTCCTTCAGGTGTCACTCCCAGCTTTGCCCAGAGGGATTCTTTTCATCCTCTCCCATCTCCTACCAGAGGGTTCTGATCACCAGGGCGAGGGACAAGTGCCTCATTAGTCCCTTCATTTAAACAGGGAGCTACAACCCAGGGGTAGGAATAGAGGGAAAGGAAGGATCTCATGGCAGTGGCATTGGCTTCCTATGGGAATGCTTGAGGGATGCAGAGGGAAGGCCCTCAGCCTTATGCAGGTTAAGGCACTTGTGGTGCTGGGCAAGAGTTTAGTGAGGAGCCCAGAGCTGGTGGTGGGTGCCAAGAGCTCTGGCCCTTTGCTGGCTATGAGGAGCCCCCAGGGATGCTGAGCAGAGGAAGCCTCATGGGTCCTGTGGATGATGCAGAAGGCACACGCAGAGATGACATGTGAGGTGCTTAATAAGCACAGCTTAATCCTGGGTGAGAATGGAAGGGGCTTTTTAGAATCTAGTTTGGGCTTAAATAGGTAAATGCTGCCTAGACCCTGCCTGTGGCACCTCTGTCTGTGCCAGGTCCTGGCCCCACACAACCTACCCACTCATCCCCTGCAAAATCAGAGTTCTCCAAGCTGCAGCTCAGTGTTTTCATTCTAGGAGCATATTTTTCTTAGCAGCACTGTTTCTCTGCCTCTAAGAACTCCCCAAATAAACCTCCAATAACGCTGCTGCTGTGCTCAAAGTGTGGTTTGTGGAGGCCCCAGTTACACCCTCTTGTCTTTCACAGCGACTGCTCACCATATAATAACTGCCTTAGCATAATAATTTAAAAATTGTAATGGGTTTGGATTGTGTTGGTGCCATTTTGTTTAGATGAACATATATTTGTGGTAAAAAAAACTGCATTTGTGTTCTGCATTATGTCATTTGAAACAGCATGAGCTCTGTAATGGCTACTTAATTGAATAAAAACTATGGGTAAGCACTAGGCTTTTATATTTGATCTGACACTCCTTGGACTTAAATTTCCTACACAACAGGAATAATCATATGGTTGGGACACAAAGAAAATGATTGCATTATTGAGGCACAGCAACAGGGGCTGTGAGTAAATGAATTATGGCTCGCTCAGCAGCAGGGCTGTCCTTCATTGTGAAGTTCAGAGTGCATCTTACAGATACAGCCTTAATACACAGAGAAACATAATGAGGAAATGGTGAACTGGCACATGAAATTTAGACTCGTTGTGGTTGCCCCTGTCAGACAATTTCCTTCTAATGTAAATGTGTTTGCACCACAGATTCAGTTCATAATTCCCAGGAGAGCTTTCTCGCTCCCGAGACTTGCTTTTCGTTGATCCTTTGTCCATATTAATTGCTGTTAATTTCCTTTCTTACCACTCACTCATACTTTTCAAAGACCTATCTGGGTTTTGCTGAGGTAAGAAAAGGAGTTTGATTCAACCAGGAGGGGTAAAGGAGGACACTTATACATTCCAGGGTCTTTCAACTACCAGACACTCACTGAGCTCTGCAATTCACTGCTACTGCCTGAGTAACCAAGTCATGGAAAGGAGGATTTAAATTAAGTGGATATCTGTGCTGATAAACCAAAAGTTCCTGTGGTAGCATAAAATATTATACAGAGCAGTAGATTTTGCAGGAAACAGGGTTATGGCTCCCACCACAGACACCCACAGCCTCCCCAGACACATCCATGTTGCTGCTGCTCCAAATTACTGTCAGATTATCCCAAAAGAGAATAACCTACAGCTGAGTGATCAGAACAATTGCCCGAGCCTTTCAAATCCTTAGTTCACATCGTTGCCTGGACTGTAAAATAACCTGGGGAAGTAAACACAGAGGAGACTATTAGAAGTAAAGAAAAGCCATCAAAAAGCACAGGAATGCCCACACGAGGAAAACAGCAAAGAATGGGAAGTCTATCAAGCTAAACACAGAAAAGCAAGCCACAGATAACCTGTGGGGGATGGGGGGAAGTGGAGGTCTTACAGAAAGTAGAAATGAGTCTTGGATCAATGCTCAGAGCAGAGGTTCCCACAAGAGGGGCCTTTTTTTGCAATGCATCAACCTGAGGAATTTGTTGGTGAGCTGAAGTGTCAGTCAAACAGAGTTTGGAGCAACCTGCCAAAATCAAAGAGTCATAGAATCAAGCCATAGAATGGTGTGTGTTGGAAGGGACCTTAAAAATCATCCAGTTCCAACCCCTGCCATGGGCAGGGACATCTTCCACTTGACCAGGTTGCTCCAAGCCTTGCCCAACTTGGCCTTGGACACTTCCAGGGATCCAGGGGCAGCCACAGCTTCTCTGGGCAACCTGTGCCAGGGCCTCACCACCTGCACAGCCAAGAATTTCTTCCTAATATCCAATCTTAGTAATAACAGATCAGCAGGACTGCATGAGGTTCACCCATGTCTGGTGAATGATGTCAGATCCACAGCAGCTGCCCTCGTTCAACCCGTTGCTCACAGTGGCCCTAATTCCATGGGAAATTAATAACATATTTTAGAAACATTATTTAGAAAGGACTCTAGCAGTATTTAGAGATTTACACAAAGCAGCTTCATTAGGAGGCTTGAGAGAAACTGTGATGTGATGTAACACAGCTGTAATACACCAAGGCCAGCCTGAGAGCAGCTGGGATTCACAAATCTGCTGGTGGTTGCTGCTGGAATAAACAGGTGGGTCATGGTAACCCAGGGACACCTGGATTTTCAGGAAGTTTCAACAGGACTCCCACGAATGCCCCTTGGAGAAGCTGAGAGCTGTGGGAACAGAGGGTCAGGTCCTGTTGCAGAAAAACAGGTGGTTAAGGGACAAGGATGTGGGATGGCGTGTCCAGTTCTCACAAGCACTTGGATGTCACCAGTGGGATTCCAACAGCTGAGCTGTGCAACGTCCTTAAAAATCACCTGAAGAGAGGGACGTTGGAAAGTGAGGTGACAATTTGCTTTCTACATGAAAAGCCCCGTTCTTTGCTCCTTACAGAAGGCTCCCTGAGACCCACGAGGAGAGGAAGGTCATCTCAGGGCCATGAGGGCACTGACAGCCCTGACTGCCCCTGCCCACAGCTGGGGTTTCTCTGCCCTGCCCATGGCCCACATTTCCTGAAGACCCACAGTCTGGCAGAAGCCTTGCAGCAGCAGAAGCTTCCTGAGGTGTCTCCTGACAGTCAGCAGTTTGCTGTGAGGCTGCAAGAGATGCTCTGTCTCCGGCAACATCTCAGTGCCATGATTTTACCACTCTGTTTTTGATCTGGCCTGAAATCTTTCTGAATGTGGTACCACAAGCCCCAGGTCACTGGACAGGCCTGGGCTGGTCTGTGGTTTACTTGCAATACTGAGGGACATGGCAAACCCCAGGTTTTCATTATGTTTTAGTCTAAATTAAATATTCTGGATTCCTCATCCAGTGGTGGGCACTGACCAGGCTCCCCAGGGCAGTGGGCACGGCCCCAAGGCTGCCAGAGCTCCAGGAGCATTTGGACAATGCTCTGAGGGACAGGGGGGGATTGCTGGGGTGTCCTGGACAGGGCCAAGGGTTGCACTTGTATGATCCTCGTGGGTCCCTCCCAACTCAGGATATTTTATGATTTTATGATTCTTTTTTCATACACATCTTCAAAGCTTGATGGGAAAAAGAGGAGAGTGTACTATCAATATGATTAAGTTAATATTTAGACATCTCTCTCCTGGAAGTATTTAAATGCAAATATCCTTCTCAATCTGAAATGAGCAGAATTCACTTGTGTTGGTTTATGTGATCAAGACAATCTTCACAGTGAAAAGATTGAGGAACACACCCTAAAAAGAGAAGCCATGCCATTCCTAATCCAGTAAAGCCTAGTCACGAATGGGTTATTTAGCTCAACTCTTAAATTGTGGCAGTGGTTTTTTTTCCCCTGTTCTTTTAATCCCTAAACTCTCCCTGACAGATGGTCTCCTGCCTTTTAGTATCTCTAGTGATGGTGAGGCTAAAACCTTCCTTGGCAGCTTGTTCCATGGCTGAACTTTTCTTAAAGCTATAAAGGTTGGTTTGTACTTAAAACCTAAATCCTCCCTCGTGCCATTTAGATTAATTTGTTCCAGTCCAGCTATACCCAGTTTCCCTAATCTTATCTTGTAGGTCTCCTTTTCAACCCTTTTCATTATTTTTTGTTATTCTCCTTTGAACTCTGCCAATTTATCTGTGTGCCTGAGATGAAATGCAGCCATCCAAATGAAATGGAACCAGTGCCAAGCACAGCAGAATAATTATCTCCACTATTTTACGAGTGATGATCCCCTTACCACAAATTTACATGGCTTTTGGCATTTTGTGACAGCATTATTTTGTTGGCTCATAGTCAGAACATCATTTCCCATGAATATGGAGCCTCTCTGAGGTCTCTCTCTGGCTAGTCAGGATTTCCCCCCTTTTTTTTCTGCGAGACGTTTCAGTGGATGTAAAACACCCTTCTTAATTTTATACCCCTCCTGCACCTCTGCAACACTGGGAAGATACAGAAATCCAGGAAAATGTCTTTTTCTGTAGCTCTTTGTCCTTCAAATCAGTCGAGAATTGTAATTGGTTCAATTTTTTTTTTTTGTGCTTTCCCATTTTCTATCACTAAATAATTACAGTCAGGTGCAGAGGCTTCAATGATCTCTAAATCAACCTTTTTTGGAAGCCTAGAAAAGGTTTCAATGACTTCCTGTTTTATTCTCAAAAGTTAACTTGCCTTTACTTGTGATGACTAATTATTTGATAAGAAGTCTTCATATTCATAGCTAAAATTAGCTCTTGAAATAAAGCCTGAGGACTCTCGCCCCTTCTCAGTGTGTTGTGATTTAATGGTCTTTCAAAAAGGCCAAACTGATACTATTACTCACATTCAGTAGTAGTTTCCACCATAAATATTCCTGCTGATGTCTTCAGGGCTAATGTGACAGAGGGAGGGTGCATTAGTGGATGATCTGTTGGCCTCATCAAGTGCAAAAAGTACAGTGAAATTCTGTGCTTAGTTTGCAGATTTTTGGCAAAATTATATCACTGTGTTTCTTGCAGCACTGTAAGTTTTTTTCTTGGGAGCCAAGTCTGCATTTAACATAGTGAATTATTAAAAAAAATTAAACACAAGGGGAAGGCAGTGATTAATAACAACAATAATAATAATTACAGCAAGGGGAAAATTGACAGGTGTGCAGAAGACTGGCACCACAAGAGCAGGCAGTGACAGGACAAGGGGGAATGGCCTCGAAGTGAAGAGTAGGGTTAGATTAGACATTAGAAAAAAATCTTTACTGTGGGGATGGTGGGGCCCTGGCACAGGTTGCCCAGAGAAGCTGTGGCTGCCCCTGGATCCCTGGAAGTGTCCAAGGCCAGGTTGGATGGGGCT
>NW_016690210.1:0-9155 GCF_001604755.1 Lepidothrix coronata | reverse complement strand
GTCCCTGCCCATGGCAGGGGGTGGCACTGGATGATTTTTAAGGTCCCTTCCAACCCAAACCATTCTGTGATTCTGTGATGTCTCCCAAGCACATTAAAATAGTTCAGATCAGACACACAGGTGACACGTTTCCTCGTGTCTCACAGGAATACCTGTCACCTTTCTCCTGGTGGGACCACACTCAGTTGTGGTGGCAGCAAATCATCTCTTCTCAGCAGCAGGGAGCGTTTCTTGCCCTGTCCATGCCCAGGGCTGGTGCTGTCCCACTTTCTCTACCTCAGCACAGTGTCTGGTCCCCACTTGAATATTACATAGAGGTGCCTTTTGTAAGACTGCATTAAATCTCTAATTATCAGTTATTTAGACAAAACTCAGCCTGGTCCTGCACAGCCTTGAGGTGGTGAGGACACACACCTGTCTGGCTGATCTGAATAGCCAACTCTCATTGCCAAAACACCAGGAAGGCAAAAAATAAGCATCAGCATCAGAGCTTTGAGCTGATCAGCCACAGGGCTGTGGAGTCAACACATTCCCCTGAAGCCCAGAGCAGTCCCTGCATCAGGTACCACTTGTCAGGCCCCAGCAACTGGGGAAGAGGACAAAGAGGGAGATGACAGCAAAGTTTGGGAGCAGGGGTGAGACAAGGTGATTTCTGGAGTGGAAAGGGAAGGGTTATGGAAGGGGACATATGTAATAACTGCATTAAGGAAGAGGCATAAGGTGTGGGTAGAGAATCATGGAAGAAAGGGTGGGTGGAGGGGGAGCAGTGGCAGGGAGGGGAGGTGATTGCCTGATGTTGAAGAGCTGGAGCGTTTCATTTCCCACTCACTCTCTTGCTGATAGAATGAATTACTCAGAGATTTCCCGCTCAGTTATGTAAAACCAAACAGCCCTGTGTTGTCTTTAGGGATACCTGGGCAACACTGAGAGCGCTGAGGCATTGCAATGTGCTCAAGTTATGCAAGGCAGTTGGCAGGAGTGTGAGGATCACAGCTGTGCAGTGTAAATTCTGTCTTAGAGTTAAAAATAAAAGTCTCAGGATTTGACCAGTCATCCTGCAGTTTGCCCTCTAGACTTTCCCCTGACATATGGTACCTACAGACTCTGGAGAACACCAGAAACACCTCTTGCATCCAGGGCTTTAAGAAGTGAATCATATTTGGAGAAATTAAAAACATTGTTCGCAGGGAGAGCAATTTTATTCCACTAGAATTCTTGTGCCATCAATATTCCCTTGATCATAGAGGATTTTCTTCACAAAGAATAAGTCGGGGCAATCAATTGTTTTTGTCTGGTAAATGAAAATGAATGAAATACAATTTGGAAGTAGGTAAACAGAGAAGTCATTTTCCACTCAGCATTAGCTCACATCTCAATGGACATTAGACCTGAGTTTAATGAAAAATGGGTTATTGCTTGGGACATTGGGATTTTAGTGGAATGGAACACAAACTCCAGTTTATTGACATCTGCTGCATAGCAAAAAGATGGATGATTAGCTCCTCTATTTCTGCTCTTTCCCAGTTCTTCTCTGTGGATGCACACAAGGGGAAAGCATGCATTATGCATCATATTCTTCATACTTTCATACAGAAAAAGTAAGTGGTCCTTTCATAGGAGCACTTTCCATTAATAAAAGTTTTCTTGGCATCAGGGAGCTACCTACTTTTGCTCTGTTCTCACACATGTACATGAGTTAGTGCCTGTCATCTGAATGAAAAGTCCATTATCTTGATTCTGTGCTGCACATTGAAATTGTAATCCTGCAAGCTTTGTAGTCAATAGTGCTAATTTTCAATAGTATTTGTAGTTTAGAGCTGCCAAAGCTTCAAGGACTGGCAACAAAGAAGAAGTAAGAGTAAAAAGAATAAAGGAAATCCTGAAAGTATCCAGTTAGAATGGGGAATTCTCTTTGTGACATTTTTTTGCCTGCACAGAAGCAGATAATTCTCCTTTGAGGAAACAAACACAAAATGATAAACATCCCTTTTTCATCTGCACAGCATTCCTTGAGTGCCAATGCACAGTCAGAGCTCTGGCTCAGGCACATGCCAGAGATGTGCAGCTGCTTCCCAGGGAAGCAGGAGCTGGAGAACACGCTGGGTGCACCAGCACATCTCACACTTTGTTTCTGCCCTTGAATTTGATTTTCATCACGTGCCGCCTCCCTGCGCAAGCAGCCCCGCAGTGAGGAGCAGGGGGCTGGGCTGCAGGGCTGCAGGACTGCAGCACAACTCGGGATGTGCCTCAGAAAGGTGAGAGAAAACTCTTGGATCTGCTTCCCCGCTGCAGGCACTGGAAGTTATCACCTCAGAATTTATCACTCTGTGTCTGCCTGAGACTCTGCTGAAGCTCAGCCTCCCCAGAGCCTGATCTTGCCGGGGTGGGGGGGCAGTGTGGTTCAGGCAGAGCCAGGAGAGGTCCAGGTTGGACACCAGGAGGAATTTCTCCCTGGAAAGGATGATCAGGCATTGGAAGGGGCTGCCCAGGGAGGTGATGGAGTCCCCACCCCTGGAGGTGTCCAAGGAAGGACTGGATGTGGCACTCGGTGCTCTGGGATGGGGGACAAGGTGAGCATCAGGCACAGGGTGGACTTGATAATATCAGAGATCTTTCCCAGCCTAAACATTCCTGTGATTCCATGATTCTGTGCCTGCAGGCACAGGTGGGCATCCCTTGGTGAGGTGTGTTGTGTTCCCACCCAGCCAGACCTGTGTGATAATAAAACAGGTCACCACCTCTCTGTGTGTGTAAGCAGCTGCCTCATTCCAAAGGATAATTCATCAGAAAACCTTGAAGGCACCCTCCAGTGCCCACTGAAATCCACATGGCTGCCCATCTTCTGCAGTGTCCTCCTTTCTCTCTGCCTTGGAAACGGCTGACAATGTGCAGGTGATGGATCAGGGACCTGCAAAACACCACTGAGAAATGTTTTGCATCTCAGGAATATAAAACCAAACGGCCAAAGGAGACACAAGCCCACAGAAAGCTGGTTTCTCAGCTGCTGCCAGTCTTTCAGGGCATGCCTCAGTTATTGTGGCATGAACAGTCACGCACTTGGGTTGCTTCTTCTTTGTCCTAGCAACCAAATTTCACTCTCAATTTCCCTGCTGCTTCTTGCTGAAACACTCCCGGATGAACAGCTATGCTGTTGATACACTACATGAGGCTTGATTGGGTTGCTGGAGTCAACATTATTATTTTTAGACAATAGTCCGAAGGCTCTGATGCAAATCAGCTTTAAAAGGTTACTTTTGTTTGTGTGCTTCAGGCTCTGCTGTTCCCTCCTGTGACTCCGTTTTCCTGTGCTCTGTCAGCAGTGGTATTCTTTAGGTGAGATGATTAGTCAAGGCCAGTTAATTCCCTTTGCCTGTCTCTTCTCTGACATAAACCTGTTGATTTCCACTGGAAAACATCTGATCTGTTGGCTGGCAAGACCTCTTGGACTAGTGAGCCTAATGATCATTATAAAGGCTACTTTCCAGTCTGATAATTTCCAAAAACCAAAAGCAGTCGTTGCTGTTTTGTCCTTAGAACATCAGTCAAATTAAAACAAAAGCGAGACTTGCCGAGCTTATGTAAAGCTGGATCACACTTCAGACTGTATTTTTGTGGGTTATTAAGTTTACTGGAGTCTCAGGGGATAAAATTTGCAAAAGCAAGTACCATTTAAAGTCACTGGCGCTCGTGCACTTTAATCCCCTGGGTGCTTTTTGCAAATCTTTCGCAGACTCTGTGAATGTGCCACATTCAGCTGCAGCAATTCCGTGATGGATGAGGCTTCTGCCAAGCAGGGAGGTTTAGCAGCGTCTCTCTTCATAGTGCATTTCACTGTTATTAACAAGCTCTCACCTAAAGCAAAATAAATCTGACTTAATTTGCACCAGCTCCCGGTTATTAGCCATCCATTTGCAAATACAGCTGCAGTGGCATCTGATTGTTTTTTGATATGTCTGTTGCATCAGATATAAAGCCAAACAAATTCTGTCTTGTTATATATCTGCATCTATTATCTGCTGGGCAGGAATTGCCTGTAAAGAGAGTTTTGAGAAAGAACTAATATTATGGAACAGGTGTTTTCCTCGCTACTGCTGGAATTAATCTCAAACCTGCTTCGTGTCTAGAAAGCTCAGAGCAGTGGTGCCTGTAATTCCTGCCCTTCCAACACAGCCTTGAAAGTGTCCAGCCTCGAAAGTGTCCAGCCTCCTTCTCTCCCTTTGGTTTGGTCCTAAGGAAAGAGCTCCTGCCTGGGACAGAGAGGAGTTTATCCCGTTTCCAGATGGAGTTGATCCAATCCATTACTCCTTCATTATTTATATAGAGCATCTGCATTCACCACAGCAGTGCTTACGTTAGAAATGCCTGTGTGATACCAGATGTAAATAGTTAATAGACTGGAAAGTCACAGTTAATGGAGGCTTGGAAATGCATCCAATAAATCCCTCAACGGCAGAGGCTCGGGGGTTGGAGGTGCACTGCTGGCAAACCAGTTTTCACCAAACTTGGAAAAAATGAGGAATTAGTAACTGATACTGAAGACATCACTTTTAATGAGGGTATGAGGCTGCGTTATATAACCCAGGATATTTATGTCTTCATAGCAATTTAGGGATTTTCATTCCACAGTCAAAAACTAAGTCAGAAATCATAATTGGGAAATTGATAACTTTTGCAGAATCTTTCTCTAACCTGAAAAGAAAGATGGTAAAGAGCTGGTTGCTACAACCTGACACTTCTCTGATTAACCAGGACCGAATATTTCAGAGAAATGTGTTTCTCGCCTACATTCAGTCAACCAAATGGATTGATTCAAGAGAAATTTCTTCCTAAATACCTTGTTCAGCAGAATAACTGTATTGTTTTCCCACTGAGAGCAACATGAGAGGCTCTGCATTCAGCTGAAGTTTCAGAAAAGTGTACTGCACCTCTGCTACCTGCCTTGGTAACAGCTGCATTGCTAAAATAAGAAGCAAGTCTCAGTGTCTGGGGTCAAAAGTTCTTTTTCTTTTTTTTTTTCTA
This sequence comes from Lepidothrix coronata, assembly GCF_001604755.1. NCBI lineage: Eukaryota > Metazoa > Chordata > Aves > Passeriformes > Pipridae > Lepidothrix > Lepidothrix coronata. Next base: position 4,136 of record NW_016690210.1, on the reverse strand, counting down.
TTGTTTGTAGGGGTTTTTATTTATTTTTTTTTATTTATTTATGGGAGTAGTTTCCAGAGTCGTGCAGAAAGCACTGCTTCTCCTAGAAAAAATGAGAAGCCACCTTTTAAAACTTTGTTGACAAGTTGATGGAAGCTGACTGTCCTTGTTCTTCATCAAGGAAATAATGGAAGTAGTTGGGACTTTTTTCTGAGCACTTGGTTGTACCCCTTGGTACTGCACACTTAGTAAAGTCAGAGTGAGGAGAAAAACAGGGGTAATGCCTTTTCTTAGCTATGGTATTTAACTTCAGACCTTGCAGGATTATCTAGTTAAGTTCATTAACTAAACTGTCAGTCAGAGCACAGATTACTTTCAGCTCTTTTCTGCAGATAAACAATCAATTAAAGACCATGTTATCTCTGAGATATTTAGATTTGAGGTGAGTTTCTGGCCAGTGCACCCAGCTGTCACGTTCAGCAACATAAATTGCCCATGTGGGTACCAACACATGTGCATTTTAGCAATTCTGGAAGGTAAAAGCATTCAGATTTTGTATTCTGGTGAGTGAAAAAAATCTGCATTTCACGTTAGAGTTCTAATAATTCCTCCTGCACAGGTGTTCAGTTCTTTGAAAAGTGTGTGCACAACCTTTGAAAGAAATGACTCTTTGGAGAACCCTCCTGACTGGGTTATTTCTGCTTTACAAATGAAGCTCAGTTCGAGGTCCAGGGGAAGCTAATGGGAAGTGTATTCACCAAGCAGTCGTTGTCTCTAATTGGAATCCTGAAGAGGAAGAGCAGGGGGAACTGGTGGCTGATCAGTTTTCCTTGGCTTCTGGCTGAGGGGAAATGAGTGGCACAGGTCTTTAGCAAGAGAGGTTTCACCTTTCTTGGGTGAAAACAAGGGACCGGCGAAGAATGTTTCCCTCAGCATCCCGGGATTATCTTTTTCCCGCCTTCTCCTCTGGTGGTGACATCTAAAACTCAGTTCTTAAAACTTTATTTTCTCATTTAAGATATTATGTAAGCTCAGTGTAACTGTGATGCATATTTGTATTTCGTAACCGTTTCTTGAAACTTCTTTGCATGTGTGAGCGAAGCCTGAGCCTTGAGGGATTTAATATTTAGCATATTTCTGCAATCTGGCAAGGTCATCTTTCCGCTGATATATTTGAGTTAGGAATTTACACAGCAAATGCCATAACTATTAAGTGTGAGAGAAAGCCAGGGTTCTGAAAAATTAAGACATTTGAAAATAGAACCTGACCTTCTCTAATGCAGGATTCCTGACGCCCTCCCCACACCCTTCACTTAATATTTCAGCTCCCGTCACACATGGCACAAACAAACATAAATCAATCAGGAGTTTCCCCCTTTTGCAAACGTCTACAGTTTTCAAAGTGACCTTTTTCTTTCCTTCAGAAAATGTAGTTTGAACAGGGAATAAAAAATTTTCCTCCCAGAAATCAGATTGTGAATTCAGCTACCGGAGAACAAATGTCCAGCATTAAATTAAATAGTTTTGTGTATTTTTTTAGAGAAGTTTTACTCTAATGAACAAGGAACCTGTCAGCTCCTCTTCGTTGTAATTTGACCTTCATCTAATGCTTTATGTCAGACTTCAGCACATACAAGATAAGATTATCCTAATTTTAAGATCATCATAGTTTTTATCATTAAAAAAGCCACATTTACCCAACTGCATTTTCAGCAAAGGCTTGAGAGTTACAACTTAGCAAATATAAATTAATATTAAAAAGTAATTTGTTTTATCTGCAGAATATTTTCAGTTTCTTCATGCTCTTCTGTGCAGAGCTGAGTACTTTGTGCCTCAAAATTTCCCCTTTTTCAAGGCTGACACGATCTCCTGGCAGAGAGGAAAATGTGACAGCAACCTCCTGTCCTATATTCTTTTAAGTTAAATTGATGTCTTAGAGAAAGCATGGCTGCTGTTTCTGCAGTGTATGAGCTAAAAAAAACATGCAGTAATTCCCTTTTCTATTGGCAGACACAGTGCTCTCTCCAAAATTTAACTTTTGTCGTAATACATGGTCCAAGCAAGACAGTCTAATGGCGGCATAACATTTGTATTTACAAACACTGCTGACCATCCACTTCCATCTTGAAAACAGTTATGCAAACCTGTTCCCCTTTAAAATAATTGTATAGCAAGAGGAAAATTGAGAAAAATTTTAATATTGCTTTACCTCAAGTCATCATTGACCAGACCAAACCGAGTTCCACCCTTTTCAACGAGACTTTGAACTTCCTCAGCTGAGAAAGAAGCTGAGACATTGTTGGTAATGCTTGAAATGCATTTGTTATCGAGGTATTAATTTTTAAGGTGTGTAAAGCCTTGGGAAACCTTTTGTCATTGTCTAATTACTGATGAGAGCAAGCACAGACAACACCACGGTGTATTTTTTATGGTCATAGTGCCTGGTGTATTCCCATATTTCTAAGCAACAAAACTGATTTCTGAATTGTTTTTATCACAAGATCTTCTAGACCGATACTGATGAACTGCTCTGCAGGTTGCCTTGCAGTTCCTCCCTCTGGTTCACTACCATGCCAAGGAACTGGAGATGTTTACAGCTGGAGCTGTACTAAATCTCGTGGCTGTTCTCCTCAGCCGTGCAAACCCATCCACATACTCACTGCACAAACTGCAAGGCCTTTTCTCCTTTTTGGAGGTGCAGTTTGCCTTATAGATGGACCATTGCTACTTCTCAAAGTCATGCACTGTGACTATGAAAATTACTTTTACAGTCACATGAAAGGATGTATCTTGACCAGCTGACATAAATAAATCCCAGCTTCAAAACTAGACCGTGGTTGTGCTGACTGTTCTGCTTCCCTCGTGTGTAGGACTAACAAATGGCTCCAGATGCTTTTCCACAGTATTTATTGCCTGAAAAAAAAAGGCTTATGGAATAAATTGATCATCAAACACCAAGCTACAGTAAAATGCCAGAGCAATCCCAGCCCAGCCTGCCAGGATAAAGCTGGCAGGTGCTTAAGTAAACTAAAATCTTCTGGAACAGGATGGAAATTTTTGCCCTTTGGACTTGCAGTTCTCGTGGTGGCTGAAGGCACATTTATATAAATGACATGAAAACCGGAAGACGCTTTGGGGATAAGGTGTAAAACTTTTTGTGATACTATCTTAGGATTTGCTCTCAAGCAATGACCTTATTTGGGGGAAATGATGCAGCAGGTGGCAGCAGGCCTGACACTCAGGAGGGGGAGAGAAACCTTCTAAAAGGGCTTTTAGTGACAGGACAAGGGGGAATGGCTTCAAACTGACAGAGAGCAGGGTTAGATTGGATATTTGACATTTGCAATAAATCGTTCCCTGTGAGGGTGGGGAGGTCCTGGCACAGGTTGCCCAGAGAAGTTGTGGCTGCCCCCGGATCCCTGGAAGTGTCCAAGGCCAAGTTGGGCAGGGCTTGGAGCAACCTGGGCTAGTGGAAGGTGTCCCTGCCCATGGCAGGGAGTTGGAATTTGATGATCTTTAAGGTCCCTTCCAACCCAAATCATTCTGTGATATTCAGTAACTTTTAGGCTTCTAGGTTTTGCTTTGACAGATCCACGTCTTTGTTTTAAAAAAAATGTATGGCAGGGAGGCGGGACCTCCGATGGAAGAAAAACTCCTCCCTCCCAAAAAACTACGCAAATTTGGAATGCTGACACTTTTGAGGGAGGTGTCGAAACGGAATAGCAGCATACTAAAAACAGAGAGAAAAACAGAACAAAACAACAACCGTACAATAACAGCAAACTGAACTGCCTTCGGCCAAGCAAACTTTGACTTTGTGGGCAGTGTCTCCATGGCCCAGGGCAGGCCGGGCACGAGGGGTGTCTCTCAGGGCTCTGCCTTGGCCCGGCGGCTCCTCAGGGCCTTGGGCAGGGACACGCAGTGGCACCAGCGCACCCTCAGCACGGGGGCTGTGTTTTGAAGTTTCCCTGTGTGCTGTCCCATTCCTGAGAAGTGCTGGCCAAGAGGGAGACAGGGTCAGGAAATCTGGAGAGGGGTCTCTGTTCCCTCTGAGGCCCCGATCTCGACTCGTTGTGAGCAGGGACAGGACCCAGGGAAGGGCTGGAGCTGGGACAGGGCAGGCTCAGGGTGGATCTCAGGACAAGGTTCTTCCCCCA